>NC_136499.1:72924908-72959908 GCF_053919585.1 Euprymna scolopes | reverse complement strand
ATACTGTTATTAACTTATTGCTAATACATACATACATGATTCTTACTTCTTGACAGAAGCTTGCCATCTCTTCAGGATGATGTTGGGCGTCCATATGCACGTAGATGGCTCTTCCACCCAGCTAAACTCTTGCATAATCGTTCACAGATGTGGCAAGGGAACTTGCTGGTTCTTGTAAAGTGACTATATTATACTTGGGCGGCAGCACATCCTCATAAAATTGTTGGTCTTGTCTAACCTTTTTTTTTACATAGGAGTCACTACATATCAAGGTCCAATAATAAGTGTTAAAGAGTGTACAATAGTCAATGGACAACATCGTAGTAATCGTTAATAGTGTAAATTTGGTAAATTGGATTACTTAAGGGGGACGGCTCGTCAAGAACTTACCAATTTAGGTTAGACTTGAAGATGACCATAATATAGTCAGCAGGAAAGCAGGGAAACGGAAGAGAGTTCCACAGGTGTGCAATTCTAATAAAGAAGCTTGTGTGACCTCATGTGATTCACCAAGCCAGCTTTAGAGAGAAGAAATCTGCCATATTGTATATTTCAGTTCTTGTCGAAAGTCAGCAGTTTCTGAGAGGATGTGTTTGTTAACAGGCTTTTCCTCAAAGTTTCTGTATCCTTCAATGATTAATTTTCTCCACTTTTTTTGATCCACCGTTATTGACTTCGATTTCCATCAGCTTAAGGTTATTCTTCAGTGCATCCTTAAACTTTTTTTAGGTTTATGCTGCGGTCTCTTTCCATCTGAAAAGCTCACCATAAAGCAGTTGTTTTGGTCTCCTACCATCTCCCATCCTTACTAAGTGCCCAACGCATTTGATTTTTGGATGATCCTCATTACTATGCTATGATTGGATTGTTCAATAATGACAATGTCAGGAGTAAAGGAATTCAACTGATGTTCAGTATTTTAAGGATGCACTTTTGATGAAACCTTTCCAAAAGCCTTAAGACGGCCTCCGCTGCATACAGTAGACAAGTAAGTACATATGCCTCATACACACTGATCTTTGTCTTTGTCACATTGAGTCCTCTATCCGACCAGACACGTTTTTCAAGCTTACCAAAAGCAGAACTAGTCTAGGCTATCATGTGAGTTATTTCAGCATCTAATGTTCTGTCTCTGTTCAGCAAACCACCAAGATATTTAAATGACTTTCAATGACTTTCAATCTCCTCCCGTTGACCAAAAATAGTTGGTTGCACATATGGCACACCTGTTGGAGATGAATGCATGGTTTTTCTCAAGCTAATGGTCGGACTACATACATACATACATACATACATACATGATGATTGCAAAGTCTTGTCAGACGAGTGCCACTCCCTCAGGCACTGAAAGTCCATGAGCCGAAAATGACTTTAGTCCTGGCTGCAAAATTCACATGCTCCAACAGACATGACACTGAAGATGGTTACCGACCAACCACGCTGACACTGAAGATGGTCACTAGTATACATACATATATATACATGCACGCATACATACATATATACACATACATACACATACACACATACATATAATACACATATATGCATACATACATACACAAACATAAAACACATACATATACATACATAGACATACACAAGACGGTCAATGGCATACATACATATATATAAATGCAAATATACATATATATACATACTGACATACATATCTGTAAACATACACACATATATACATATGTACATACACAATGCATAATGCACATACATACATATGCATACCCACACGCATACATACACATGTACATACATATAAATACACACACACATATACAAATACATACACACATATACATACATACATATACACATATGTACACATATGCACACATATATATACACTTACCTACATATACATACACATACATGAATATGCACTCATACAGAAACATGCACATGCATACATACACACATACATGCATACATATACATACATACACACATGCATATATACACATACACACACACATGCATATATGCACATACACACACATGCATATATACACATACATACAAACAATATATATACGTATATACATACACACACATACATATATACATACATATACACATATATACACATATACATACATATGCACATATACACACATATACATACACCTGTACATGAACATACATACACCTATACATACATATATACATATAATGATGGCAGATCAATTATTACATGCTTCCAGCATTTAAGGCCTACACGTGTCACAACTTTTCCATGGCTGAGGGAGTATCTATGCACAGATGATGTTACAGAGTTTTAGCTTTGTACGACAGCTAAATTTCTCTCTCGGTTCAAAATGTTGACATTCAGCAACAAGCAAAAGCAAGATAGCCAGCAACAAGTCAAACTGCAGGCCAGCTTAATGTGGGTACTGGTTTCCTGCTTTATGTTTTTTTTGTTTTTTTTTTAATCTAAGATTTGCTTCTCCTGGAGGAGTTGCATGCATACATACATACATACATACATACATACATACATACATATAGGGTCTCAGCAAACTCGATATTTTCATTTAATTCAAAGATGATTTTATCGAATATGACTTTTAGCTGCAGTTACTTTAATCAAACTAAATGTTTATATAAACTACTTAGAAAATTTATTAACTAGTACTGAGCACTTTTGAAAAATATTGATTTTAATTCATTTAAAAAATATATTTGAATAATTCATAACTATATATATTATACAAATTCACACACACACATATAGAGAGACAAATAGATATAATACTATATATATGTATATAGTTTTATATTTTTATGCATGTACATACACATATATATATATATATATATATATATATATATATATATATATATATATATATGCATATATTAACATAGTAAAAGCTCTGCACGATTAAGAGGAGAAATTTATATAATAAATAAAAGATGAAAATACAAGTTACATATAACTTTATCATATCATTCTTCCTAATTGATCTGATGATAATAAAGTTTTATATAACTTGTATTTCACATTTTATATATATATATATATATATATATATATATATATATATATATATATATATATATATATATATATATATATATATATACAGGTATTTGTAGAAGGCACTTTGTGCTTGTGTATCTGTGTGTGTCCATGTGTGTGAGTTTGTTCCCTAGAGACTTCAAAACAGTTGAGACGATTTTTCGAAATTTCACATAAATATGCTTTATGTATCTGGAAGTGTTCTTAGATAGGTTTTGTATTCAAATGCCTTCGATAAGTATCGAAAATTGATAACCAAAAAAATCCGATTAAAGAAGGAAGAGTCCGATTTTTACCAGTTAACATGCATATACAAACTAACATCTGACCATTTTTATTACCGCACAAGCAGAAGGACATAGAGTATAAAATCAATAGTAGGTTCTTTGATATGTTTGAAATGAATGTTTATGTTTAGAGCACAGTTAAACCATGATACTTTTGCATTTTAAACTTTAATTCAAGCCATTATATATAAAAAATAATTTATAAAATCAACAGTAGGTTCTCTACAGTGCAATGTAGACTACAATGTATACTACACTGCAACGAATCCTGATTAGAGCAGGCAGTCAACCGATTTGATTGAAAAAATAGGCGATTTCAACAATTTTGATGACAGTAAAAGTATTGGTATTGTGGAATATTTGTTTATCTACATTCAATGCCGAGCAACGTCGCATCCCCCTGTGCGTATATATATATATATATATATATATATATATATATATATATATATATATATATATATGGGGGGGGGTACCGCATTTGCTTTGTTTTGTGTTTTGCAGTCACCAAGAAAGCTTGCTTGTGCACTGAAGCAGACTACTGCCAGACTACAAAAATGTCAACAAGCAAGTAAATTTTTCTTTTTTTTCTTCTTCTCCTTCTTCTTGTGACTCCACTGAGTAGTTTCCTTTAGTTTTTCTTTTCTTTATTCTTCTCTTTTATTGTATTCCCTTCTTTTCCTCGTCAATCTATCTTTTTTTCTTACTTTTTAAAAATTAATTTGTTTGTTTGTTTGGCTTTCTTTTCAAAATTCCAATGCAATGTCAGTAGTTTTACTGTTGTTGTTAGTTTAAAAATCTGGCCATTCTTTATATGCATCCTTATATTCATGTTAAAACTCTAATTACACATATATTGTAATTTTATTAAATAATTAAAAGAAGAAAGGAAATGGTATTTCATTTCTTCTTTTAATATAAATTATGTACCTAGAAATCGGAGCTTTTATATATATATATATATATATATATATATATATATATATATATATATGAAATAGTGGGTGGATATCTGGCATCCGATAGGATGCTCTATCCTGAACTAGAACAAAATGATAAGAAATTAAAAAAAAAAAAAGAGATAATTAGTACATTTTCAAGTTAAAATAACGTATAGATTTATTTTAATAGAAATAAACTTTTACTTGATGTGTTTAGTGTCAAGTAGATTATTTGATATTTCACTTATATTTCATTTCTATATATATATTTCACATATATCTCACTTATATATATATTTCATATGTATGTCACTTATATATATATTTCACATATATTTCCTTTATATATATTTCACATATATCTCACTTATATATATTTCACATGTATCTCACTTATATATATATTTCACATATATCTCACTTATATATATATTTCACATATATTTCCTTTATATATATATATATTTCACATATATCTCACTTATATATATATTTCACATATATTTCACTTATATATATATATATTTCACATATATTTCCTTTATATATATATATTTCACATATATCTCACTAATATATATATTTCACATATATCTCACTTATATATATATTTCACATATATTTCACTTATATATATATATTTCACATATATCTCACTTATATATATATATTTCACATATATCTCACTTATATATATATATTTCACATATATTTCCTTTATATATATTTCACATATATCTCACTTATATATATTTCACATGTATCTCACTTATATATATATTTCACATATATCTCACTTATATATATATTTCACATATATCTCACTTATATATATATTTCACATATATTTCCTTTATATATATATATATTTCACATATATCTCACTTATATATATATTTCATATATATTTCACTTATATATATATATATATTTCACATATATTTCCTTTATATATATATATATATTTCACATATATCTCACTAATATATATATTTCACATATATCTCACTTATACATATATTTCACATATATTTCACTTATATATATATATTTCACATATATTTCCTTTATATATATATATATTTCACATATATCTCACTTATATATATTCCACATATATTTCACTTATATATATGTATTTATTCATATATATATTCTGCATTTCACATGGTCTTGAGGCAACCTTGTCTCAAATGTATTTAGTGTTACTGCTATCTATTGTTTTTGTCTCATTTTTATTCCTGTATACATTTCTCCCTTGTAATTATGTAAACCTTTTTCTTGAATTTTCACAGATACATATGAGAATTGGAAATAAATATCCTTTAAATATAATTCATGCAGTTTATTAGTTCTGCTACGCAAAAGAAAGAGGCTAAGAAAATTACATTAAAGTTACATTTAATGTAAGCACCAGAGCTTCAAAAAAGGTCTCTGAAATCAGCCAGCTCATCTACTAAAGAATATCTTTCTCTCTTCTTCGCCACGTCTTAATTTGAACTTTCCGTTCATCACGTTATATCTTGACATGTAGCTCTAATTCTAATCTTTTGATTTCCCCTTTTTTTAATTAATCGACCCGCACATTGAAAATTCCGGTTTTAGCATCATTTTTATGCATTCACATCCAGCTAAAATTCATATTAAAATATATATTAGCTAACGTCTTTATTCATTCGTCTATGTATCGAGTATGTTAGATATTGACCCCCATAGTATATGATTTAGTCAGCTGAGAATGACATGTAAGGTTAACCACCAAGTGGTTAACAGATTTTAACCTACTATACCCAAGGGAATAGCCAGGAAGGACCTAGGGAGGTCCAAACTTTCGTAGCAAAAGTTTTACAAAATATAATGTTTCGTTCGTTTCGTTTCAGTTTAGTAAAGTTTTGTTTCGTTTTGTTTTTTATTATCATTATGGCAACCTAAAAATTGCAATTAATGCTCATTGAATGTTTTTATGACATGAAATTTAAATATTTTGATTGATTTTAGAAATTTTTGATATAATTACTTTGTTAAATTACTCAACCTGATTAATAAATGCAATTTTTGAGTTGCTCTAATTATAACTTTTCATGTTTCATAGTTTTTTGTTGAGCCTTGGTACCTTTTGCCACATTTTGGTTATAATTAAATACTTATAGATGTATGAAGCAATATGAAAAATAAACAAAACAAAGCAATATGAAAAGGTTTGTTTCGTTTTCATACAAAAAATGAAAATACATTAGTAAATATTTTGAACGAAATGGAACGAATCGAATCCAACTCTATAAGTAGTAAATTGTGAGGCACTATTATAAAAGTGAAATGGCAGGCAATATCGATTTGTAAGCAGTAAATAATTTCCCATTATCAGATAAATTATTTACTACAAGGCAAATGCCTGCTTGCCTATCTTTGGCTGCCCTACTGTCGCTTTAAATTATTGAAAAAAAATTCGATCGACTTCTCCAAGAGGGGAGGGTCCAAAAATCAAAGAGAGGGTCTAATAGCAAGAATCTATTTGAAAGCATGTTAGGCATAGGATATATAATGATATGGGCTGACAAGTTATTACTAATTAGTGATTTTGATCTCTTTCTCTCTCTCTCTCTCTCTCTCTCTCTCTCTCTCTCTCTCTCTCTCTCTCTCTCTGTGTTTCCTCCCCCTCCTCCTCCCCTCCTCCCATACTAGTCAGAGATTTGGAATGAAGATTATGTTGAATAAATGACTCACTGTCTTCCATCAGATTTTTGTCAAGTTAGTTTTTTGAAGGTATAACTAAGAAGCGTTAATTAAAGGACAGGCATTTCGTTAGTTTGGGAAGATTACGTTTAACCCAAAAGGCAACTTAGCTGGGCAACCAGAGTTTTCCCGTAAAATCTGTTCTGTTTCTTTTTTACTCATATCATGTTTAATGTTTGTGCAAAATTTCAAAAAATTCCAAGACCTGGTTATTGAGAAAAGTGCGGACTGACGAACGAACAAGGGTGAATTTACTCCTTTTGTCAGGGGACCAAAAATAAATTCAAGCATTTTCCTAACAATAAACATGAAAATCTTACAAAAAAATCTTACAAAAAAATAAAAATATTTTTCTTAAAATTCTATTGAAGAAGAAAAAAAAATGTTTATACTTATTTAAAACAAAAAATTAAAAATCTATATTCATGAAACTTATACTTTATTTTATTGTTTTTTCCATTTTTCCGTTGTAATTAGTATCCGATAAATGTTGTTTTTTGTTTCCTATCGTTTTTCAATTTGATTGGCGCAATAACATCACAGAAAGTTAATGGGAAAAGTGCAAAAGTACCAAAGAATTGTTGCCATAAAATAACGTGAACTCAACTAAAATTTCTGTTGAAGAATTTAAAAAAAAAATTAAAAACTGAATTTTAATAAAGTTTCATGAAAAAAAAAAAATTTGCAGGATACAAAAATCTGAAAAAAAAAAAAATTGCTACTGAATAGGACACTATTAACTCCTCATTACAATACTTGAAGGAGGGAATATTGTAATTTATATTATTACCTCCGCTGAATAAACTCGTTAGTCAATCTCTCTGCCTGTAGGCACAAAGATTATTTAATTTCCTATCCTATTCACTACAATTCTTGTCTTGTATTCATTTGTGATTAAAACATTTATTAATTGTATACTAGTCGTTTGCTGTTCTCAATCTCACTAGAGTCTCTGAGATTGAGCTTTAAACCTTCATCTCCCAAGTCCAAATAATTTTTTTCTTGTGCAGGACGGGCTATCCAATATTTTGCTCTCTTTCCAACTTGTGTGTTGATTTTGCATTCTTATTTCATAGACAACATCAAAAGGAGACTTTTACAGCCATTCTAGAAATTTGAAAGCAATAGAAAATCTTGCTTAAAGCAGGTAGTTTTTTTTTTCTTTTTCTAATTTTAACTTGTAGACTGACAGAGTACCAGTCGGTTCAGTCTCAGAAGCCCACTCCTCGCTACCGCTTCTCTCTCTCTCTCTCTCTCTCTCTCTGTCTCTCACTCACACACACACACACACACACACACACACACACACACACTTTTTTGCTAGAGCTACTGATCACTTGGAAAATTGGAATATATTGAACTGCTTTCTGCCTGCCTTTACGATTATCTATCAGGTAAAAATATGGCCTGCAGGAATATAATTTTCCAAAAACATTCTGTTTTTTCTTTTCTTTTTTTTTTTAGTTGCTATTGCATATTTAAATCTTCTATTTTTGATGTGTATTTTTGACTTGTTCTTGTTATCGTACAAAATTCCGAAAGATAAAACTTCGATGGGTTTACTCCGGAGAACGCCAAGAGGTGGTTTCCAGATTCTTGACTTCAAAGAAGATTTCCAAAGAGATAATAATTATATCAACCAAACTTATCAAATGTAGATTTTTGAAAATTGAAAAACAAAGCAAAAAAAAATATATATATATATGGAAATAAAATACTTGTTGATTTATTTGACATTAATAATTTAACTTTCCATATTCTGGGCATAAGTGTAAAAAATTACGAAATAAAATGTAAATTATTTATTCTTTTTCATTCTAGTGTTCTACTAAGAAGAAAGGTGATAGCCCCGTGCTTGCAGAACTTGAATGAAGTTCATGATATTTAAAGTTCAAGGCTTTGTTTGATCTACATATTTTATAGCAAATTAAATTATAATGCGAACTGGTTCTACCAGATCAGGCTGTCTGAAAATACTGGCTTGCTGACCTAAAATGCACCAAACATTGATGTTATTGTTTTTTTCCTTTCCTTTCGCAAAACTCAATCATGTTCTGCAAATTCAAAAACAAAAATAACAATTTTCTTCTACAAAGCAACCAAATAAAACACTATGAACAAATATTTGAAGATATAAAAAACTTTAAACATAATTATTTTTTCTAAAATCACTGGATTTGGCCATAAAATAATCCGAAAATAGTTGACATGCTGTAAAACCAAACAACCATACTGGCAATGAAAAGAACGCACTATCCTTTTATGGAACTAAAAAATCTAATTTCAGCTAAATGGGAAATGTACAATAAATCTCTCTCTCTCTCTCTCTCTCTCTCTCTCTCTCTCTCTCTCTCTCTCTCTCTCTTTCTCGTTCGGTTTGGCACCTCAAGCCATCGGAGGAAGTCTGACTGCTTGCGATCTTAGCATGCCTTTCAGTAAACCTGGTCGCAGTTGTTTTAGACCACCTGTTCTAGTCAGAATCACATTGTCTATGCATCTCTCTCAAACCAATCCTGCTAACGTATGTATCTTTCTCTTGTATTGGAACATTAATGTTATTCTTTCACTTTGTAATGATGTGTGCAGTTTTCACACCTTTATGTATTATGTTATATATATATATTGTTATGTGAGAATAAATGCGTATGCTTTTAATTATTGCCTCTTTTCTAATTATTCTGACCCTTGTGTGAACCCAAGAACAAACAACACACAAAATGTCATCGGAAAAGACACCCAAGCATATGATCATTAAAATCCTTAATGCTAGAATATCCAATACCCACTAGCTTTGCACTATGTTTATTTATTTGCATAAAGGATTCATTTGTATATGATTAATTGAACAGAAGCTGTTAAGGGGGGAATTACAGTTTCACTATAATAGGTCAGATAGGATTTGAACTTAACATTTCATACTCTGTGTAACAGTACTTATTAGGACAATCATGCATCTCACAGTTCAATGAATGTGCAGCTTTATTACTGGGTGCCTGTGGCTTATTCATAAATATAACTATAGGATTAAAATCTTTAAATTTCCTATGAAAAAAAATGACATATTTAATATAAATAACAATCTACTTTCCCAGGAAATGCCGGAACGCTGGTTAGCTAGGGTTTTACTATTGGGTAATCACTTATCAAAGCCAAGAGCTAGAAACCATAAGGTTTAATGGTTGGAATAATTGTCAGCCGAAAGATTTTACTCTATGGGAGTACTAAAATTGATCAATGAAATGAACTAAGTTTCATTGCTTATGGGACTGTTCATGACAAGTATTTGTTTACATTGGATTTGAAGACGACAATGTTGTACTCTGGAGGAAAGTAGTTCCACCATAATGTTTTCCACAGATTGGAAGCCCGTACTATATTCAGATTTGTATTTGCATATGCCAAATTTATATTTTTCTAGAAGATTCGATTGTTGAAATTGATTTCCC
The DNA here is from genome assembly GCF_053919585.1 of Euprymna scolopes. NCBI lineage: Eukaryota > Metazoa > Mollusca > Cephalopoda > Sepiida > Sepiolidae > Euprymna > Euprymna scolopes. Next base: position 72,949,464 of record NC_136499.1, on the reverse strand, counting down.
TGATATCTTTCTAATTATAATTTTTTCTAGAAACATATCGAGTACTTATAGCAGGGACCAGGTAAAGATTGCCAACATCTTAAGTGAAAGTGTTTCTGTGAAACGAACTGAAGTCGAACTCAGCACACTCAGATTGTCAGTTCGTCGCCTCCCATTAGAATTAAAATCATGTCATCAATTTTGATCACAATTAGAATAAGGATTCTAGACATGTTTTTGTATAGTTAAATCTTGGTTTTAACCTTCGTAAGAGCACATAGAACTGTTCTGTTTTGGATTGAAGGTGGGTATTCTTCTTGTACTATATAAATATAACAGTGAAATTTTGTTAAATATTTTATTTGATAGTTTCTGAAATTCACCCTTAATTCTTTGTTTTACATTCATTTCCGAATTCATTTAATCCCATCTTTACAGTATCTACTACATTGCTGCTCTAAATATGTTCTGACAGATTCTTTTAAAAAACATATTACTCTATTTGCAAAATATTCAATTCATTAATAGATGTAGCTTTTGAAAACTGTCTCGTGTAAGACCATAACTTTCTGATCGAGGAGAATTTATTTTAATGTCGTCCACCATTAATAGCAAAAAAAAAATAAATAAATAAATAAAAAAAAGAGAAAAACTGTTTACAAAAATCTTACATTGCTTTAGGATGAAAAAAAAGATATGGTAAACTTTTAATTTCCTCTCAAATTCTTTTCCTATTTTTTTTTTTTTTTTTAAATTAAGTCAACCCCTCCAGCTGGCAAGGAAAGCTCTTGTCGCTTTCTGAGGTTACAACTTAATTTTCCAACTTTAATGATTTAATTAGGAAAGTAAGTGAGGGAAATAGGTAAAAACATATAAATAGTGACAATAATTATATTAAGAGGAACTTAATTTTTCTCACTTTGTCACACCTGCAGAAATATTCTTGAAGCAAGAGCATTTGATTCTAACACTCCTAAAATGATCAAAATCCACTGAATTTACTAAACATTTTTTATATATTCTAGAATGTATTTCAGAATGAAATCTGTCTTTTTAGATGCTGGCATAGCATCTCTGTATCTCGATGTATCCATCAGTTGCAACTTAATCTTGCTATTTCCTTTGACCTTTACTTTGATAATGACATTGAAGAAGTTGTTTTGATTGTTTTGTTTTACGGCATATCAACCCTTTTCGGCTTATTTAATGCCGAATCCAATCATTTTGGGCTTATATTTCAAATATTTATTCATTGTGTTTGGTTTGAGTGATTTGTTTTACAGCATATCAATTTTGGGGGGGGGGGTTATTTAATGCTAAATCCAGTCATTGTGGAAAAAGTTTTTATACTTCAAGTTCTTTATATCTTCAAATATTTATTCATAGTATTTAATTTAATTGTTTTGTAGAAGTATACTGTTGTTTTTTGTTTTGCAGAACATGACTGAGTAAGACAGCCTGATTAGGTAGCATCATTTTGTTTGTGGTGAAATCATTATATGAATTTAAAAAATGAGACAATTTCAGATGTGTTTGTACGTGTACTTCTCACATCAAGGTTACTTTGATAATTATACATTAAATTAGGAGAAGGGGATTTCACACACATTTTGATATGTTCAACCTCCTTTCGACTTAAAAGGAACGGCATTACGAACTGTGTTGAATTCATGTATTTTTTTTTATAATTGGGGGTCGTTGAGAACTGCATTCATACGGGGAGATAACCTAAAATAAGTTTTTTTTTTGGGGGGGGATTTGGTTGATTGTTTTGCTATACAGCATATCAATTCTTTTGAGGTTATTTAATATTAAATCCAGTCATTTTGGAAAAAGGTTTTATGCTACAAGTTCTTTGCATCTTCAAATATTTATTTGTGATGTTTGGTTTGGTTGTTTTATGGCATATCAACCCTTTTCAAGTTATTTAATGTCGAATCCAATAAGTTTGGTAAAATATTTTATGCATCAAGTTCTTTCTATATACAAATATTTATTCATGTTTTGCCTGCTTAATTTTTTTTACATCGTATCATTATTTTTTTTTTCATGTTATTTAATGTCGAATTCAGTAATTTTGGAAATAAATCTTTATAATATTTTATATTTTCAAATATTTATTCACGGTGTTTGGTTTGGTTGATTTGTTTTACAGTGTATCGATTTTTTTTTCATGTTATTTAACGGCGAGTCTAGTTATTCTGTAAAAATTTATATCTTCAAATATTTATTCCTACTGTTTTGTTTGCTTTTTTTAGGAAAATTATTGTTTTATTTTTTATTTTACATAACATGATTGTGTTTTGTAAAGAGAAAGGGAAAAACAACATTAATGTTTAGTGCATTTTTGGTAAGGGTGAAGTTGGTGTCTTCTAATTTTCAGATTTTCAAAAGAAAAAGGAGATATATGTAAAGCTCTTGCTAGTATAGAATTTTTCAAATAAAATTTTTGCTTTAGACTTTCTGGCACATCTTTAAGGACGACATTTTTTTTTTCAATATATATCTATTTGTCTTAATTTGCTCCCTTGAAGATGTAAGTGAGTTTATTGAAAATTTCAAGGTAATGAATATAACAAAATTGATGCATTACTCGCTTTTTCTAACTTAGAAACAAATGTTTGATTTAAAAATATTTGATGCATGGATTATGAAATAGCTTTCAGACGGTCTACAAACAAAATAAGGTTGATATAAATCTACAAGGTGACCATAAAATCTGAACACATGGGATGATTGGATATCATATCAACCTTTGTTCAGCTTGACATCATTCTATCAATCTAAAGAATGACTTGACTAATAGGACTCTTATTTGTCAGAATGAGCGATGGTTCGGTCCTAGGAGGTGCATCTTCCTCCCAGACATTATTCTTCCTTAAAACAGTCGATGGTTATTGTCGATTGCCTGAAGCGCCTTCTCTAGGAAATACTGATGGATACATTCTCAGTTATTTTTGTACTCAACCAGTGTGCCTACCTTCCAACTAGATCTTGCTGCATTATGACTAATTTTTTAAAACTATGTCCAGACCTTATCCACTGTTCATATATTTGATACAGCTTTCATTTGTGAGGGTGCCGGTGGCTCAGTGGTTAACGGCATTGACTTAAAACCTGAATGTGCCAAGTTCGAATCCAGTTCGTTTCACAGAGACACCTTCATCAAAATCCACACTTAGCCTTGAAGAAGAGGTAAATAATTCTGTAAACATTTTTTGTATTTAAATATTCTTTTCATCAGCAGAAGTTAATTTGACGCCAATGGTGACTACAATTACAATAATCTATGGTTAATAAAGATTTGGTATCTGTCTGAAAGTGAAACTATATTATTACTATCTCTTAATATTTCAGAGGGAGTGAATAGTGTAGTATCTGTTTGTTATTATGATACTATTCTCCAAGACTTTGGAGTGTAGTGTAGTCTATGTTCGTTGGTCATAATCCTATTCTCCAGGCATATCCTCCTTATTTGGAGGGAGGTATAATATATGTTTGTTAATAATACATACATGTTGAAGATGAATAGTATTTTTTATATTTTCAGAATTATCATAATCAGGAGTAATAGTGATAGTAGAATAATTGGACGCTTTCCCCACACGTTCTTATCCTGGGTATAACATTAAAATATATTTGGTAGTAGGACCTCAATGTTGGAGCTTTTGCGAATATAGAGTGACCCACTAGTTGATACTCTCATGTTCACTATAACCTAGAATGTACATATGGGGCTCTGCCTATTGTAGTAATATTCAGGTGCTGGTGTGTAAAACTAAGGTTAAAATAGGAGATTTTCACGTAAAGTTAAAATTAAGTAGAGTAGGGTTTTTCATTAAAAGTTGAGTTAGAACTAATGTCCAGACAGTTACGTTACGGACAGGAAGTCGCTAATGTAACGTGGTGTATGAGCACGTCAGATCTTTTTTTTTTTTTTCAGTGAATCAGCAAAGAGAGTGATTATGTTTTCAAATAGCTGCCCTCTACCCTCCCCCGTCATTGGGGATAGGGTAGAGTTGCGCATATAGATGTGCACTGTACACAAACAACTAAACCCCAAAGAGATTATCCAATGTTCAAACACAAGTGAATAAGTGCTGTTCCTTTACTAATACCGTTTAGCAGAAGTGTTATTTAAAAAAAAAAAAAAAAACGTCCACAGCGAGAGAAAAAAGGAGTAGAAATGAATTACTTCAGCATGTCGTCTACCAATGGGACTCAATCTGTTTACGTGATGAACTGCAGTCATCTAGATAATCTGTGAGGTGCGAAGAGTGGTCATCATAGTGCTACACTGTCAGTTAAAGTATGAAATAATTATTTGAAAATAACTAGTCCTCGGTCAGTGAAGGAAAAGTCCTTCCACACTGAGCGATTCTTATTTTTGTCTCAATCCAGACAGCTCCTCTTGTGAAGGAGCTGAATTTTCTCCCCACATTAAAAACTGATCTTCTGTTTAATTCTACTCTTGTGGGGAGACGAATAAATAGGAACTAATGAAAAAATTCTAAACAGTATCCAAGTCAAATTAATATTTAAAAATTACAGTATGGAACGAATTACATCAAAAATTGACACTATGATTAAATATTTGAGGATTTGTAGAACTGGAAGTATAAAAACTTTTATCAAAACGATTGGATTCAGTATTAAATCACCTAAAATGTGTTGATAGGCTATAAAATAAAATGACCAACAAACTGATACCTCCACTATCATACACCATTTCGTTGAGTGTTCCTCATGCCAAATTTCGTTAAATTTTGCGCTGCAATGTTATAATTCATAAGCATTTATTATCACCAATAGTAGTAGCAATAGTAATAATTGTAGTTTTATAAGTAGTAGTAGTAGTAGTAGTAGTAGTAGAATTAATACATTTACCAACATCCTATTACAAATTAAATATTCGAACAGAGCTTTATATAACATTTGGTATAATTCTGACCACTAGTTTTGAAACGTTATTGTTTTTTGAGTAATAGTCGTAACATACCCGAAATGTGTTACGTGCCAAATTCGGTGCAATTATGCGTACTTGTTTGGTCGAAAAATAAATTGAATGTTGATATACATTAAAATAAGAAAACCAACAAATAAGCCCTTCCACGATCACGCACCATTTTGTCAAGGATTCTTCATGTCAAATTTCGTTGAATTTTATCCCACAGTTTTTAATCCATAAGTATTTATTAATATCAATAGAAGTAGTAGTAATTATCGTAGCAATAGTAGTATCAGTAAGTTTATTACAACATCATGACATATTGAACATAAAAATGGGTTCTTCATATCAAATATGGTAGAATTATGTTTTATAGTGTTATTGTTTTAGTAGTAGTAGTAGTAGTAGTAGTAGTAGTAACATATTAAATCTCATCTATCGTACATGCCAACATGGGTGCAATTATGTCTAGTTGTTTTGGAGCCTATATGTACATCAATAGACGCACACACATACAGATTTATAAGTTTTAATTTATGTACTATTAAAAAGTTTACATTTTTTATCATTTGTTTATTTGTACGCCAATAGAAACATGTTATTGGTTGACAAAAAAAAGCAAGAAATAGGCAACGTGTACATTAACAAGGCAGTAGTTTTATTATGTAAATACTGGAGTTTGAATCGCACTTAAATATAAATGATTTTTTTTAGATATGTGTTTATTGCGTTAAGAAAATTGACATAGCATAATAACTTAGAAAATCCATTTATAAATATTTTTTAATAAGTGATCATCCTTTGATAATGCACAAAAAAAATAAATATAAAATATATTCGTTGAAAGTGAATTATTTTTTTACAAACATAATTTCTAATGTTTTTGCCAATAAGAATAATATATAAACACTTACTCTCTCGTGTGAATAATAAATAGCATGTTTTCCCTCCAAATATCCACAACTATTTTTTTATTCATAATAAGCTATCGAATAATTATTCATATAATAAGCTATTGAATAATTATTCATAAAATAAACTATTGAATAATTATTCATAAAAACTGTTGAATAATTATTCATAAAAACTATTGAATAATTATTCATAAAATAAACTATTGAATAATTATTCATAAAAACTATTGAATAATTATTCATAAAATAAACTATTGAATAATTATTCATAAAATAAACTATTGAATAATTATTCATAAAATAAACTATTGAATAATTATTCATAAAATAAACTATGGAATAATTATTCATAAAATAAACTATTGAATAATTATTCATAAAATAAACTAGTGAATAATTATTCATAAAAACTATTGAATAATTATTCATAAAAACTATTGAATAATTATTCATAAAATAAACTATGGAATAATTATTCATAAAAACTATTGAATAATTATTCATAAAATAAACTATTGAATAATTATTCATAAAAAACTATTGAATAATTATTCATAAAAACTATTGAATAATTATTCATAAAATAAACTATGGAATAATTATTCATAAAATAAACTATTGAATAATTATTCATAAAATAAACTATTGAATAATTATTCATAAAATAAACTATTGAATAATTATTCATAAAATAAACTATGGAATAATTATTCATAAAAACTATTGAATAATTATTCATAAAAACTATTGAATAATTATTCATAAAATAAACTATTGAATAATTATTCATAAAATAAACTATGGAATAATTATTCATAAAATAAACTATTGAATAATTATTCATAAAATAAACTATTGAATAATTATTCATAAAAAACTATTGAATAATTATTCATAAAAACTATTGAATAATTATTCATAAAATAAACTATTGAATAATTATTCATAAAAACTATTGAATAATTATTCATAAAATAAACTATTGAATAATTATTCATAAAATAAACTATTGAATAATTATTCATAAAAACTATTGAATAATTATTCATAAAATAAACTATGGAATAATTATTCATAAAATAAACTATTGAATAATTATTCATAAAATAAACTATTGAATAATTATTCATAAAAACTATTGAATAATTATTCATAAAATAAACTATTGAATAATTATTCATAAAAACTATTGAATAATTATTCATAAAATAAACTATGGAATAATTATTCATAAAATAAACTATTGAATAATTATTCATAAAATAAACTATTGAATAATTATTCATAAAAAACTATTGAATAATTATTCATATAATAAGCTATTGAATAATTATTCATAAAATAAACTATTGAATAATTATTCATAAAAACTGTTGAATAATTATTCATAAAAACTATTGAATAATTATTCATAAAATAAACTATTGAATAATTATTCATAAAAACTGTTGAATAATTATTCATAAAAACTATTGAATAATTATTCATAAAATAAACTATTGAATAATTATTCATAAAATAAACTAGTGAATAATTATTCATAAAAAACTATTGAATAATTATTCATAAAAACTATTGAATAATTATTCATAAAATAAACTATTGAATAATTATTCATAAAATAAACTATTGAATAATTATTCATAAAATAAACTATTGAATAATTATTCATAAAAAACTATTGAATAATTATTCATAAAATAAACTATTGAATAATTATTCATAAAAACTATTGAATAATTATTCATAAAAACTATTGAATAATTATTCATAAAAACTATTGAATAATTATTCATAAAATAAACTATTGAATAATTATTCATAAAAACTATTGAATAATTATTCATAAAATAAACTATGGAATAATTATTCATAAAAACTATTGAATAATTATTCATAAAATAAACTATTGAATAATTATTCATAAAATAAACTATTGAATAATTATTCATAAAAACTATTGAATAATTATTCATAAAATAAACTATTGAATAATTATTCATAAAAACTATTGAATAATTATTCATAAAATAAACTATTGAATAATTATTCATAAAATAAACTATTGAATAATTATTCATAAAATAAACTATTGAATAATTATTCATAAAAAACTATTGAATAATTATTCATAAAAACTATTGAATAATTATTCATAAAATAAACTATTGAATAATTATTCATAAAAACTGTTGAATAATTATTCATAAAAACTATTGAATAATTATTCATAAAATAAACTATTGAATAATTATTCATAAAATAAACTATTGAATAATTATTCATAAAAAACTATTGAATAATTATTCATAAAAACTATTGAATAATTATTCATAAAATAAACTATTGAATAATTATTCATAAAAACTATTGAATAATTATTCATAAAATAAACTATTGAATAATTATTCATAAAAAACTATTGAATAATTATTCATAAAATAAACTATTGAATAATTATTCATAAAAACTATTGAATAATTATTCATAAAAACTATTGAATAATTATTCATAAAAACTATTGAATAATTATTCATAAAATAAACTATTGAATAATTATTCATAAAAACTATTGAATAATTATTCATAAAATAAACTATGGAATAATTATTCATAAAAACTATTGAATAATTATTCATAAAATAAACTATTGAATAATTATTCATAAAATAAACTATTGAATAATTATTCATAAAATAAACTATTGAATAATTATTCATAAAAACTATTGAATAATTATTCATAAAATAAACTATTGAATAATTATTCATAAAAACTATTGAATAATTATTCATAAAATAAACTATTGAATAATTATTCATAAAATAAACTATTGAATAATTATTCATAAAATAAACTATTGAATAATTATTCATAAAAAACTATTGAATAATTATTCATAAAAACTATTGAATAATTATTCATAAAATAAACTATGGAATAATTATTCATAAAAACTATTGAATAATTATTCATAAAATAAACTATTGAATAATTATTCATAAAAACTATTGAATAATTATTCATAAAAACTATTGAATAATTATTCATAAAAACTATTGAATAATTATTCATAAAATAAACTATTGAATAATTATTCATAAAATAAACTATTGAATAATTATTCATAAAATAAACTATTGAATAATTATTCATAAAAACTATTGAATAATTATTCATAAAATAAACTATTGAATAATTATTCATAAAAACTATTGAATAATTATTCATAAAATAAACTATTGAATAATTATTCATAAAATAAACTATTGAATAATTATTCATAAAATAAACTATTGAATAATTATTCATAAAAAACTATTGAATAATTATTCATAAAAACTATTGAATAATTATTCATAAAATAAACTATGGAATAATTATTCATAAAAACTATTGAATAATTATTCATAAAATAAACTATGGAATAATTATTCATAAAAACTATTGAATAATTATTCATAAAATAAACTATGGAATAATTATTCATAAAAACTATTGAATAATTATTCATAAAAAACTATTGAATAATTATTCATAAAAACTATTGAATAATTATTCATAAAATAAACTATTGAATAATTATTCATAAAATAAACTATTGAATAATTATTCATAAAATAAACTATTGAATAATTATTCATAAAATAAACTATTGAATAATTATTCATAAAAACTATTGAATAATTATTCATAAAATAAACTATTGAATAATTATTCATAAAAACTATTGAATAATTATTCATAAAATAAACTATTGAATAATTATTCATAAAAAACTATTGAATAATTATTCATAAAAACTATTGAATAATTATTCATAAAAACTATTGAATAATTATTCATAAAATAAACTATTGAAAGCTATTGAAGATTGAAGTTGACATACGCAGTTATTTATCAACATAACTCAGTGAGTGGATATAATAAATATTTCCAAATAGAATCATAAAAGAAGTCATTGACAACGAGGTACAGCAAATAACCATATTGAAATGGATGTGCAGCAGAAACGATCCGTAACTGTTGGCCAAAGGCACGTGGACATCTAATACATGAAACGGTATCTATCATCTGAGCAGGAAATATTCCGACATTTCAAAGCAACAGCTAAACCCTGTGTAAAAGGCAGCAAATATGCATTTGCAACCATCCAATCCACCACAAATCATTCTCTGTCATATCGATGCTCAATAAACTGGTACAAAAAAGGATTTCAGTGGATTTCAAACATGTTTGATGGACCTTACATTCCAGGAAGATTTCACTTTGCAGCGTTTCCCAATATCACTGAGGGATGTGATGACATGAAAGAGCATACAGTATGGCAAACAGGGATACCAACTGGAAGAAAAGGACAGACATTTATGCTGATGAAAAGACAATTATCAAAGCTGCATGAAGAAAGGGAAGCAGCAACTTCCATACCTCAGCCTCTTTAACTGTGACCCGGAACAGATCATGTATACTAAGAACTTGACAGGGATGTGCATATGTTTGTACACTGGCCTTACAATTAGTAAACGTGTGACAAAATGCTATAATAAAGATCTTTTTATTTAGTTCCTTTTTCTCTTTGACATTGAGCATCCTACCTGATGTCAGATATTCACCCATTATTTTAAAAACTCCAACCGAGAGAACTTTTTTTTTTATAATTCTAATCGTCCTTTGAATGGCATTGTTTGGATTTTTCTTGCACATAGTTCAGCAGGTATATTCATTAGGTACATTTGCATACTACGTCTGTGAATTCAGTAAAGGGTTGATTCGAAATTCTGTGCAGATTCCCGAGTTCAACAGAAAAGTTCCCAAGTTCGATGAGATACATCTAAAGAAAGTCGAGGGTTAAATCTACTGAAATGCTGTGCGAATAACACCCCTCCCCCCCCAAAAAAAATACAGTAGCATGAATAATACAAATAATATAAATTATCCATCTTAATCTAAAAAATTCAGAAGCACACACACACACACACACATATATATATATATAATTATTTTTTTACTACAATAATTATTAAATTTTTTACTACAATAATTATTAAATATATATATATATATATATCCCAAAAATTTCTGGCCTTGGTGGAGGGGAGATTTAAACTTGCTGCTATGGTTTCAAATGATCTGAATTAACAGCAAGGGGACACTTTATTGCAAATATTTCTCATATACTATATTTCCCCCCCCCCCTTTGGAAATAGGATGCGATTATGAACATCTCCAGTATCAAATAATCCTTATATACACTATGCAAACCATAAAGAGGAAATATAGCATATGAGAAATATTTGGAATCAAGTCTCCCCTTGCTGTTATTTCAAATCATTTGAAATCATTACAGCAAGTTTTAGTTTCTCCTCTATCAAGGCACGATGTTTGGGGAAAATATCAGATATTTTGTAATTCATATGCAAAACAATAACTATGATTGAAACATTTTATGGCTGTAAAATGTGCCAAAATAGGCCCTGGATGATGGATGATCCCGTTAATGTGCGATTTTAAGGGCAAATGTCACATAGCTCACTACACAATTCAGGTCATTAGCTTTCCAACAGGTCTTCGTTTGTTAAAGCCGGATCAATAGTCGCTTAGATTTGGAATTATAAAATTGACAAAAATTGACATATTTATATATGGATATCTCTATACTGGTAGCCAAATTGAATATTGAAATGCTCATAACTTTGGTTTTATGGGACGAAACTACATGAAAATTTGCAGGTGTTTTGAGGATTATAATACTATTCTATGGTTAAAATTTTATGACAATCTGTAAAGAAGAACCTATATTTTTAAACCAATAGAATTTGCCCAAATTTGCCTACATTTGTATATATAGTGTCCTGCATGCCAGCTCCAGTTTTGCTAGGCCACTAATATATATATATATATATATATATATATATATATATATATATATATATGTATGTATGTATGAGTAATTATTAATTAATAATTATATATATATATATATACATACACCTAGCAGACACAAGGTCACAATATATTCGGTAATGGCCACCTCCCCTGAAAGCAATTTAACTACGGTTGTCAGCCAAAATGACATCATCTGGCTTCCACTGTCCGGCATGATTGTGTATCTCATTGCAGAATACGGACCATGTTATTTTTTAGCTATGAAGTTCAGTTTAAATGCAATTTTATACGGTATTGTTTATTGTTTTTGCATAAAAATGTGGGTTGAAATAATTACAAAAAGTTGTTGTCATTATTTTAGTACGGTCTATATTCTGCATATGTATCCATTTGTGAAGTCATAAGCAACGACGATGACTATTACAATATCGTTTTCTTAAGTTGTTATGTGAAAATAAGTTTAAATCGCGCAATGTGTAAGTGAAAGATGTGTGACTAATTATTTATCTACGTTTTGTAAGTTATGGATTTTATCTGAAAACAAAGTCGTATTGAAACTATGAAAAGTTATAATAAGAATGTTTTATTATGTCAAAATATTCGAAAGCGACACTGTAAAGTTTTTTTTTAATAAGTTCAGTTTTAAAAACGTAGAGTTGGTTAGGTTCAAGTTCAAGTCCTTTTTAATCTGTTCCGAAAAATGTTAAACAGATTCTCCTGCTAAGCTGCACGTTTAAAGTAATCTAAATTGAAGTATAGGTTTATTTGGGAAAAAACAGTCGATGTTGTTATGTTGAAATTACCCAATTGTTTGTTGTTGGATGACGCCATTTTGTTTAGTCTGTGTAACGTGTTTTTAACCGTTCGAAATTCCCGTATTCCGATATTCCCTTATTCTGATAAACGTATACGAACAGCCAATGAAACTGGCGAGAATTTGTGAAAGGAGAGGTCCTTATTTCAAGCATTGTAAACGAAAGAACCAATGTTAAATTAATCGGAAGAAAAAGTAAACACGAACGGTGTAAAAATGTGATAATAATAATAATAATAATAATAATAATAATAATAATAATAATAATAATAATATGCACAAAACTACATCAGATATTTGCTGGTAGTCTGCCTGTATTGAATTTGTAACTGGCGTATAATGTTTGTTTTTTCCCTAAACTCGACATCGTTTTATTATATATAGATAGAAAAATAAATGTGTGTGTGTATGTAAACTTCTTGTTGGTGCTGTTTCTTACTTTATTTTTCTAAGACACACACATTTAAATTTATAAATTAATTTGCGCGAAAATTACAGCATTTACCCACACTTAGGTGAAAAAGTACGAATCATTTTTTTTCATCAAAAATATGAATTTCTGACCAATCAGGGCTCGATTTAAAAAAAAAACTTATTTTTTGCAAGCTTCTGGGAGCCTCTAAAGAAATATAAAAGGCAAGAAGAACTTCTCTCGTCAGAGAGGAACATCAGACACCAGCAGAAAGACAAGTCGCAAGTAATTTCTTTTCTTTTAACGAAAATAAACAAAACTACCCTATGCGAGGAAGACCATCAACTCCCCATATTTCCTCCTATAACGGACAACACGCTCTGCAACATACAAATATCTGTGCGCGATGTTGCCAAGCTAATCAAGAACCTTGATTCCAGTAAAGCAACTGGCCCTGACGGCATTCCAATCATTTTGCTGAAAAAGCTTCAACTAGAACTTGTCCCCATACTTACAAAACTCTTCAAGCATTGCCTTAAAGAAAAGTGCTTTCCAACACCCTGGTAAACCTCATCAATATGCCCTGTATTTAAGAACTCAGGTGATAAGTCCTCTCCCTCTCAGTACAGACCAATAAGTCTCCTGTGTATCATGAGTAATCTGCTGGAACCCATATTAAATAGAGAAGTAATCAACCACCTCAGCAGAAATAACCTTCTTAGTGATATGAAATATGGTTTCCGTTTTGCCAGATCTATAGCAGATGTGCTAACTGTTATATCTCATAGGATTAGCGAATCACTTAACAAAGGCTTCCTCTCTAAAGCAATTGCTCTTGACATATCAAAGGACTTCGATAAGGTATGGGATAAGGGCCTACTTCACAAAATTTCTAGCTACGGTATAACTGGAAATGTTTTCTCGATCATAAAATCATTTCTCTCCGTTAGGCTCATAAGAGTAGTAGTTGATGGGCAGAAATCAGAGGCCATCAATATTAATGCTGGAGTCCCTCTGGGGTCCATCCTAGGCCCAGTTCTCTTCCTGATATACATCAATGACCTCCCTAAACACATACTTAAATCATTCGTTGACATCTATGCTGATGACACGACCATCTACGGCAACACATCAAAGGCTGTAAATGACAAAGTTCTCTCTGATTCTCTCTCTCCTCTGATCTTGAGCGCGTGGTTCAGTAGGGGAAGATGTGGCTGGTTACTTTTAATGCATCCAAAACCAAACTCCTATCCTTACATCATCAACGCTCTGATCCCCATCTGGCATCAATTGTGATGGATGGCTCTCGTCTGGATGAGGCCCCGTGTTTTGACAAGCTTCTGGGCTTGACCTTTACTCCTGATCTGAAATGGAACACGTACATCAAGTCTGTTGCCAAGGTCGCTGGAAAGATGGTGGGATCCTTCTACCGCTCTAGAAGATATCTCACCCCTGATGCAATTCTCTATCTGTATAAAAGCCAAGTACGTCCAAAGATGGAGTACTGCTGCCACATCTGGGCAGGAGCTGCTAAAAACAGCCTATCCTGCCTTGACAGAGTACAAAATAGGCTTTGTGGCCTAGTGGGTGATGCCCTTTTCTCTTCCCTGTAACCTCTCCCACAGGAGAGACGTTGCGAGCCTGTATTTGTTTTATCATTACTACCATGGCAGGTGCTCGTCTGAACTCCAATCCCTGGTCTCCCCCTCGCCAATCTTTCATGATAAACACCCGCCTAGGTGAAACTATTGTCATAAATTTTCCCCACTCCTTATCTGTGCCAAAATCAAAACGTTAGATTCCATGAACAAAACTTCTTTCTTAGAAGTGCAAGCCTGTGGAACTCTGTTCCGGTTACCTGTTTCCCACCTGACTACAACCTGGATGTCTTCAAATCCAATGTGAACAGATTCCTGATGATTCCTTAAGTAAGACACTTTATCAGATCTCCAAAACTAACGTACTGTACACACAATAACCCTTATCCCCGAGTGGCTTCCGAGCCTTGATAAGTGGTGACAAGCTTGTAAAAAGAAAAAAAAAATATTTGTTTTGGGGGATTTATGCAAGTCCCCAACATATTAAATACAAAGTATCTATGTTCAAAATTGTTCATTAAATCAATTATTAAAAACATTATTTAGTAAAATTTATTAAAATATTTTATGAACTTATTTTACAGATCTTTTTTTTAATTCGTTAAAAATTGAATATGGTTGGTGTGCAAAATCTCTGAAACAAGATGAAAACAAATAAAAGGAAATTCGAATGTTTAGCTGTTTGTCTGAAATAAACTTAAAAATTGTAATTTTCAATTTGAAGTTAATTCATTTAAGAGTCACAATCATCGTCTTCATAAAGATGATATTGAAACATTCTTATCTTCGAATTATGTCCTCAGATTAAAAAAAAAAAAAAAAAAAAAAAAAAACAAAGAAAATCAATGCCCTACCATTTGCATTGCAACAAATTTCCTGAATGGGATTCTCTCGAGAACACCCATTAATAATTATAGATATTTACAACCATTTGATAAATGTATGATTTGTGTTATTCAAACTACTGTTCTCATCTTACATGATATTATTGAAACGTTTCGGCCTACGTAACCTCCAACATTATTCAGATGCATCTTGTCGAACTCAGAAATTATTAAGTTGAATTTGGGAATCTGTAAAAATTTTGAACGGAACTCATTATTTAATCCATGGGGAGGTGGGGTAGCTTGTTCTGGTCTCATTTGCTGTGATCGGATAAAAGTCGTAAGTAATTCCTTATTGTATTTTTAGTATCACCAATACTGTGGATTGAATCTGCACCCCCCCCCCCAGAACATTGTCAGTTAATACTGATTATTGTTAAGCACTTTTATTCGTTGCGCTATGTGTCGATTTCGAAAAATAGTTCAATAAATGTTTCAGAAAACTGTGCACGTATATGCTGTCTAATTATGCATAAAAAATTAAAGACCATGAATTGATTGTACAGCATATCCCATAAACACTGCAGGACTCCTTCCTGAGAGCCCTTCCTCCGTCAAAAATGATACGAGATCCCACGAGGAGTTTTTTGTGCGATTCATCTCATAAAATGCAAATTGAATTGCAACACAGATAGATACGATCATATTTCAATCTCAGATCTCATCGGACCATTAACTTGATTGATTTGCTGATTGCATTTTTATATCAATATCAGCTCACTTCTTGTTTGTTTATTTTTTTATTATTGTTATTTATTTATTATTATTATTATTATCATTATTATAATTATTATTATTATTATTATTATTATTATCATTATTATTATTATTATTTCGTGTATTAATTTTATGTGAGTAAATTAAGTAGTTATATATATATATATATACATATATACACACATACATACGTATGTGTGTGTGTGTGTGTGTGTGTGTGTGTGTGTGTGTGTGTGTGTGTAAATGTATTTCCAGTGTTTATTTGAGAACATTAAAATTTGAAAATTATGACGGTTTAAAGACTAGTCAAAATACAGATTAAAAAATATATAAACATGTTTTTTGTCAAAATTCTAATTCTCGACCCATATAAACGTCTTCATCAAGACAATACATGCATTTATTTTAGCACGGCATGTTATCATATAGTCTTCTGTTCTTATTAAAGATACAGTTGTTTGGGGTTTTTTTTTGGGGGGGTTTCAAATTTCTATCCATGCAAGAAAACAGTGAAAATACCTCCAGTTTTTACTCCCACGTACATATCAAAGCGCAGAACATTGGAATCAGACATAAAAACAAATTTATCTTGCTATTTCCCAAAAATCTCTTTGCGCACGTGTATGTGTGTGTGAGTCCGTTCTCTATAGACTTTCGAACGGCTGGGATGATTTTTTGAAATTTCACACTAATCTACTTTATGTGTTTGAGAATGTTCTTAGATAGGTTTTGTATTAGAATGCCTCTGATAAGTATCGAAAATCAATAATCAAAAAAATCTGATTAAAGAAAGAGCAGTTCGATTTTGACCAAAGTTAACACCCTAATACAGCCTTACATCACAAGTGCATTTGAGAAGTTTTATCAATTCACAAGCAGAAGAGCCTGGCGTATAACATCAATAGTAGGTTCTTTGATAAAACAAGGGCGCGTTTGAAATGAATGTTTTTGTTTAGAGCACAATTCAACCATAATACTTGACTTTTGGATTTTAAACTTCAATTCAAGTTATGTATATACCTTTAAAAGTGAGAATGGGTGTGTGTGGAAGAGAGAGAGAGAGAGGACATTTCTCAACTTATATACTCAACGAATTTTTTATCTACAAACTTGAAATTTGGTATGTAGAGTATTCAGGCATGTAGAGAACGTTTTAATCGGTTTGCATCGGGGCTGCTAAGGAATCAAAATTGAAAAAATTGGTACTCGATGAGGGGGGGGGTCATCGGAATTTTATCTGTTTGTGAACTGTTTCACAACTTCACATTCACGAACATTCATATGACAGCTCCTTATGTTAAGAATAAGTAGTCATAGAACACTTTTTAAAGATCGTATCAAGCTGGTCTAATGGTTATCGTACTTGACTCACTGTGTTTAGGTTTTGGTTTGGATCTTAGCTCGAGTATTTTTTGTTTACTCACTAAAAATGAACTATTTAGAAAAAAAAACATAATACTTTCATACACCTGTCTCGGTTTCTTTCCATTTTTTCTTTTTCCTTCATTTTTTTAAAAGGAATTTAATGCTACGTTTAATACCTACGGCATTTCTATTCATAATAAATGATAAAGCTGCATTAATTAAAATATAATATTTATGCATATTTTACGACTGGGTAACGCCTGGCGGCCTGCTAGTATAAAAATAATTTTATAAAATAAACAGAAGGTTCTCTACAGTGCAATGTAGACTACAATGTATGTGAACTAAGTCACTGCGAAGAGGCTCATGAAGCTTCCCTCAATGAACTGGTATGGATACCAGACTAGAGCAGGCAATCAATCGATTTGATTGAAAAATGGGCGATTTCACCGATTGTGATAACAATAAAAAAAAAATTGTATGTGTGGTATAGTCGTTGATCATCATTTAATACCGGGCAACGTCAGATCTCCCTGCTAGTCTTCAATAACAGAAGACTATGGCTATACAACATGCTGTAGAAAAAAAGAAAGAAAAAAATATTGCATATTTTCTTGATAAAACTTTTATATGGGTCTAACATTAGAATTTTAAATAAATACATGTTTAATTCTAAAATAAATCTGCGATTGACTAATCTGACGCGTGCAGCCGCCGATGGCGTAATGGTTAGGAGCCTTGACTGTCGTACAGGCGGTCGGGTTTCAATCCTGGCTTGAGGTAGTTTCCTGTCTAGCTGCACTGATGAGCAGCGAAACAGTACTGTATGTGGATGACTATATATAATATTATTATATATTTTTTGGAGGGGATTAGACCTGGAGTCCAAAGAGCAGAGTTGTATTAGTAAATGTATTAATACTTTTAAACGAAAACAGTACCCATTGTACTGTAAATATATAATGATTCAATAGGTATAGATATCCTGGAGCTATATTAATATTGAGTAAAACGATTCATAATTATGAATTAAAAATAAGTTTCAAAAGGAAAACAAACAACATCAACTCGATTGTACGATCGTTTCGGAAACGATGTTCATTTTATTGAAATTAACAATAAGTATTGACAATTATTTGAGAAAAGTTTTGTCCTTTAAAACATAGTCTCCTCAGCAGCAAAATTAGGGGGAGGAAGAAGTTAAAGACACCAAAATAAAACTAGCATTTTAATCGTGAGTAAGGCAGATATTCTTGGAAATATTTAAAAACAAAATAAAGGCAAATTAAGTTATTAATTTTATGTTAATAAATAAAATAAAATAGAAAATTAGGAATAAGGTTAAAAGAAAAAAGTATTTATATATATATATATATATATATATATATATATATATATATATATATATATATATATATATATATATATACATATACATATATATATATATACATATACATATATATATATACATATACATATATATACATATACATATATATACATATACATATACATATACATATATATACATATACATATACATATATATACATATATATAC
Organism: Euprymna scolopes; assembly: GCF_053919585.1. Taxonomy (NCBI): domain Eukaryota; kingdom Metazoa; phylum Mollusca; class Cephalopoda; order Sepiida; family Sepiolidae; genus Euprymna; species Euprymna scolopes. The sequence goes on along the minus strand of NC_136499.1, from coordinate 72,930,383 downwards.
ATATACATATACATATATATACATATACATATATATACATATACATATATATACATATACATATATATACATATACATATATATACATATACATATATATATACATATATATATACATATACATATATATACATACATATACATATACATATATATACATATATATATACATATACATATATATACATACATATACATATACATATATATACATATACATATATATACATATACATATATATATACATATACATATATATATATACATATACATATATACATATACATATATATATATACATACATATACATATATACATATACATATATATATATATACATACATATATATATACATACATATACATATATACATATACATACATATACATATATATATATATATATATATATATATATATAACTTTTTTATCTCCATTATAACATCTGTTTTAATGGAGATAAAAACGGTATTTATATATTTTTGACTCATGTCCAGGTAACTTACATCTAAAATGTCAAGTGTTTAGACCCAAAATTGGCGAAGGAGTTTGGTAGAGTCTGCAAAGGTCAACTCTTTCAACGTTGACCCCTTGGCAGCCAAATTTTCGCCCAAAAACTAATTAAAAAGCTTGCTGCATGTCTGAATACTCTTTATGTAAAATTTCAAATGTTTAGACCAACAATTGGCTGAATAGTTTGCTAGAGACCGCAAAGGTCAAATCTTTTGAACGTGTACCCCTTGGCAGCCAAATTTTCGGCCAAAAACCAATTAAAAGGCTTGCCCTATGTCTGAATACACTTTATGTAAAATTTCAAATGTTTAAACCAAAAATTGGCTGAGTAATTAATGACAAGGTGTAATGACAGCAGAGGTCAATTTTTTTAAACTTTGACCCCAATTTGGACTCCTTAGCATTTATTGTTTTAGGCTCAAATCAAGTTAAAAGGTTTGCGCCATGTCCAAGGAATTTAGATCCAAAGTTTCAAGTGTTAAGATCAAAAATTGGTGGAGAAGTTTGGTAGAGTTTTCAAAGGTCAAATCGTTGAACTTTGACCCCTTGACAGCCAAATTTCTGGTCAAAAAACGATTAAAAAGATTTACCCAGATCTCAATACTCCTTATGTCAAATTTTGAGTCTGTAGACTGAAAATTGATAGAGCAATTTAGTAGAGAAATATACACATAGACAGACACACACACACAATTTCACATATATATATATGTGTGTGTGTGTGTGTGTGTGTGTGTGTGTGTGTGTGTGTGTGTGTGCGAAAGAGGGATACAGGGAAAAAGAGAGACAGGAAAACGAATTGATAGAAACAGAGAAAGGGAGGGAGGGGAAATAGAAAGGGATCGGCATAATTGCGAAAAAGATAAGATCATGAATGATTAAAAGGTAGAGAGATTGTACCATTTTCTTGGGAGTGCAGCACCCAAAGGCCGTATATGTATATTTACTTTACACCCATCAGCAAATACATATCAAACAAAAATATATAAAATGGGTGGGCAATTTCTTTGCTAAATGTTTAAAAGTAAAAACTGGGTGGAGAATTTCGGGTAGATTTTCCAGATGTCACCACTCAGAAAAGATTTGGTAAATGCCAATTGCAGAAATTATGCCCTACCAATGCATTGGTGGAGGGAAGGGTTATTTATCTTCTTGTCCGTGGTGTTTTTTGTTTTTTTTTTACCCTCTCTATTTCTTTCCTTCCTTTTTCTTTCATTTTATTTCAGAGCTTTCCTCCTTCCTATCTTTCTCTCTCTTACACTTTACTATCAGCTTTCTCTTCATCTCATGTTATTCGCCTTTTTTTTTTTTGATGTTGGTTTTTGAAGAACTTTATCTAAGGTAATAGATCGTAAGTATGATCTAAAACTTTTCAGTCCGTACACACACGCGCGTGCGCGCGCGCACACACACGTATATATATATGAGTGCGTATAACGATTTATTTTCACATAGGAGTCACCACTTATCAAGGCCTAGAGGCCACTCCAGGATAAGGGTTAAAGAGTGTGCAGTATGAGAATCATAGTAATCCTTAGTAGTGGAGATTCGGTAAATTTGTTAACTTAAGTGGAACGGCTCATCAAAAACTTGTTTGCATTGGACTTGAAGATGGCCATATTGTAGTCAGCTCGAAAACAGTCAAAAGGAAGACAGTTCTACAAGCGTATCGTTCTCAGAAAGAAACTTTGTTCATGGAAATCTATGTTTAAGTTTAGGCACAGATAAAGAGTAGGGGAATTTATTAATAGTGTTTTCAGCTAGACGAGTGTTCTTGTTAAAGTTTGGCGAGGGGGCACCATAGATTGGAGCTCAGATTAGTACTTGCCATGAAAATAACGATGAAACAGAGACATGCTCGCAATGTCTCTTCTGGGAGAAAAAGGTTGCAGGGAAGAGAAAAGGACACCCCCTACTAGGCAACAAAGTCTATTTTGAACTCTATCAAGGCAGGATAAATTTTCCTAGCAGCTTCTGCCCAAATGTGGCAACAGTACTCCATTCCTGGACATTCCTGTCTCTTATATAGGTAGAGAATTGCATCCTTTAAGTCTTGTGGAAATTGTTGATGGCCTAGAGATAACGTTCTAGCTAAGTGAGTCAAAAATCAACTTTGTGACTGTGTTCAAATCAAATCCCAGCAGAAATACTTTTTGCCTAAACTGATGATTGGGAAAGTCTGAAACATTAGTATCTGTAGGTACAAAATAATTATTAGTATTTATAATTATATATATATGCGTGTGTGTGCATGTATATACACACGCACACACACACACAAACACACATATATATATATATATATATATATATATATATATATATATATATATATATATATATATATACACACACGTTATTAATACTTTTAACGAAACCTCAAACCTACATCACCCATCTCTTCCAAGTTTTTTTTGTTTAATTATTTTCCGTTTGCCATGGAATTTATAAATCGTCCCATTTCCGTATCTCTACTTCTACAACCAATTATCTATCTTAATATTACACCAATTCTCCGCTTGCTTTTTAGTTTAAGTAATTATTTTTCTTCTCTAAATTATTTAATTTATTTATTTTCTAGTTTAAATTCATATATCCTAACTACATTCTCTTCAATCTATGAAATTTTCGTATCATTTGTTGACATCTATTATCTCATAATTGATTTTACTTATTATTTTATATATATTTATATAATAATTCTATTGTTATCTTATATATATTTATATAATAGTTCTATTATTAATATAATATTTATATAATAATTCCTTTTTAAGAAATTTAACAGGAATCGTAATTAAAAGGTTTTTTAAAATTCATAAATTTAAATTTATCTTTATTCCATATTTGTTATGTCAGTAATTTAAATTTTAAATTCATCTTTTTAATTTTTATTATTATATAAGCAATTTATTTTAAATATCTTTTATTTTTCTCTTCAATGCCATTCTTTAATTCTTCAAGTTGTAAGGGCGATAACTATGATTGTACACTTTTATCAATTTGCCAATTTTTCTAAGTTTCAGGTTTTCATATTTTGATATATTGACTTTAGTATTTATTATTTAATTTTAAATTTATAATTCTAACATTAACTTCTCAATGCCAATCTATGTTTAATTTCTCATTTATTTTCAACTTGATACTTTGATTAAATTTATTTTACTCCATCTTAGCCTGTCAGTCACTATATCTTGCAATTATTTTATTTTAGATTTCTTCATTTTTGTTCTGCTGAAATTACTCGGGTGTAGTTTGATTATCCATAACGATTATTAAAACCAAAACTACTTCTATTTCTCTTATTTCGGTTATAATTGTTTTATTTCCTGTATGTAAAGTTGAAGATATACTAATTAAGGAAGCACAGATTACAGCTTTTTGATTTACTCGGTTTATGCTTTCTACCCTTATCTACTATTGACCATTTTAATTCAAACTCTTTTTTCTTTTTATGTAGTTCCCTAACCCAATCACCTAATGCAGTTGCGTTCCTCTTTTAATTTTTCGTAATTATTTTTGTTCTATCCTCATTTCTATCATTATCCCCATCTCTGTTTGGCCCATTCTCAGGTCCACGTTTAAACGATGCACAATGGTTTCGGAATCTGTCCTTAAAAACAATCCGTCTTCCCTAGATATACCCTCTTACTATTATCTACCTTAACTTCACATTTGTACATAATTTCAGACATTAAGCAGTTGCCCTTCAGAGGACATTCGTAAAGTATTCTACGGTTATATTTTCTCCCCAAATTTAGTTAACCTGATTATTATTATTCACTATTTTGTTTATTTTACCATTATTAGAACCTATCATAGTGTTGGGTAAATTGGCAGCGGTTGAGAATAAAAGTTTAACTGAGTTCTTATTAATTATTTTACTTAATCTATTCTCTGGGAAAAGTTCTTATCAATTATTTTGTAAAATTCTTTAGGAATATTATTTTGAATATGTTCGCTGAAAGGTGGATCAAACCAAACTTGTTTTTTGCATCTATTTCTCTTATTCTTAATATTATTATCACTATTATGTGCTTCTTCATTATTTTTAATTTCCTTTTTTTATTGTTATTATTATCTTCAAACCTATTATTATTCTTTGCATTTCTTCTTCTTCTCCAGCACACATCTAGGGTGTCGCCTCCAGTATGGCACTTAACATGTTGGTTCAGCTCTCAGAAATCCAGGACCGGTCTTACTTTCCCTTTAGTTGGTTGCAGAACGACCATCAACGGCAAAATATCCGATTCAACGTCATCCGTCCAAGGCAGCAGTATACGCTCCTCAATCCATCGGTCCACTTCTTGTTCAAACTCCTTTCTTCCCGCTCCTCTAAGCGAATTAGTGTAGCACGCCACCCTGTTTGTCAGCGATGGCACTTGATGTTTCCATGCCCACTCTACCGTCCACTGCTCTCCGTCGAATTCGGCTCGGAAGTCCTGATCTTTGATCGACATTTTTCTTTCCTCCCAGCCTTGTTGGTCCCTCTGGGAGCTTGCTCTGTCACTGCACACTCAGCTAGTCCGAATCTCACGTTGTTGCATGTGATGGTAACGCTTCCAAGTCGGCATATAACATCCATTCCAATTCTCCAAGTCGGCATATAACATCCATTCCAATGATGGCTTGGACGCCAGGCACCAGATGATCGGTGACAATTGCATGGACCCTCATCCGGTGTTCAGCAATATCAATAATGACGGTCTTCCTCCCTCGACACTTCATATCGACCCATCGAAGGCCACTACTTCACCCTTCCCTTTCCATCTTCCGACCAGGGTTGTGTGCACCATGGTAGTGGTACAGCCAGTGTCTATCAGGGCCATAACTCCCCGTCCTTCCACTACGATCTTCTGCTTGGGCATCTGCTGCGAGTGTGCCACTATTCCCGAATCGGGGCGGCCGCTGCCAGTTTCCTGAATTCGTGCATTTCACCGCTAAATGGCCTCTCCGATTG
>NC_136499.1:72867408-72912408 GCF_053919585.1 Euprymna scolopes | reverse complement strand
TATAACACGAGAAAAGAAAAATGGGAAGAAAAACAACTACATGGAAGATTCATAAGGATGACAAAAGATGAAAATAACAAAAACACTTGGACGTGAATGCGAAAAAGACACATAAGCCGAGAAACTGAATCCCTGATAACTGCAGCACAAGATAACTTGATAAGAACTAACCACATCAAAGCAAAATCGATAAAACACAAGAAAACAGTAAATGCAGACTGTGAACAAAGAGACGAAACGATGAACCATATAGTAAGTGAATGCAGCAAACTGGCCCAACAGGAATACAAGAACAGACACGAACAAGTAGGAAGGGCAGTACACTGGGAATTATACAAACAATTGCATCTCGAACGCACAGACAAAGGGTACAAACATAAGCCGGCAACAATATTTGAAAACGAGAATCACAAAATCCTATGGGACATGAACATACAAACTGATAAACTCATCCAAGCAAAAAGACCAGATGTCATAATAATTAACAAGAAAGAAAAATCCTGTCAAATCGTAGACTTTGCTGTCTCAGTTGACCACAGGGTGAATATCAAAGAAAAAGAGAAACGGAACAAATACGCAGAGATAGCCAGAGAGCTGAAAGGGAGATGGAAGATGACGAAAATCCAAATAATAACTATAATAGTAGGAGCACTAGAAACAATCCCGAAAAACTTTGATACAAAAATGGGAGAAATTGGAATCAGAGGAATGACTGGAAAAATACAACGAACAACAATCATGAAAACCAAGAACAATGGAATCAAGAACAGTGAAGCTGCATATCTCTAACCCCTCCTCCCTCCATTGCCCCCCCTAAAAGAGTGAGGTTGAATAGTCAAGTAGAGTCAAGGAGGAAGGAAAGACCGAAGAGTGAGCACTGACCAGACCTCTGCTGTATAAGTGCGATGAGAACTGGGACCTTGGGAAGGCTTATTCCAGTGAAGACCAATAGCCGCTGCCAACGAGAAATCAATGGCAAGTAGCTATTGCAGTAATGCAATTTTTTTTTGCACATGTTATCGAAAGAGGTGGAGAGTACTGGAAATTTGGGGAAACTTGTCACTCAGCTTCCAGGGAACACCACAGACTGTTTTCAATGAGATCTTTGATGACCTGTATGAAAGGCAATAATAATGGCAAATAGATTAACACCTTTAGCTAAATGACTCCCTCAAAATGAAATTCTGCATTTTCTTTTATGAATATGTGACAGAAAGAAAAAAAAATCTATCTAAAAATGTTGAGTAGAAAAGTAGTTTTACACATAAATTTAACGTAACAAGATAATCATTTGCGGCCCATTCTAATTTTTTAATCTTGTCTAATCAAAAATCAAAACAAAATACTAGTAGAACATAACATTTTCGAGAATGCTTTATTTGTGTATTAAGAATTTAGTAAACAGGAATGATTGCTGAGTATTTCCTATCATTTGTGTCATTCTCTGACTACGCATATGTAAGGTTGACTACATCTCTGAAGATGCTTTTTTTAACAGTAACATTCAAATTCTGTTTATATAGTTTTTCAAACAGAAACGGCTGTAAAGTTAAACTGAACAATGACTTGACACTGGATTCATGCGGAAACACCTGATGAATCAAAATGTTTTACTAGAACCCATAAATATTCTCTGCGTTTTTGCCATAAAAATAATCGTTAAACTAAAATTTTTCAAATCAATCGTCAAACACATTCTTCAGATTTCTCAGGGGATAACTTCAAGGAATCACATTGCCGATTTCAAGTTTTATATCATATCAACTCAGACAGCAACCCGACCTTCCTCACAAACGCACCAGGTCGTCTCTTTAAGAGCTATCAGCATTGTGTGCCGACATTGCAACACTAAAAATCCTGGTCTTGACAAGCTTCAGCTTTTTTTTGGGTTTTTTTACCGATATGTCAACATGCATCAGCCAATGAATTCAAGTAAACGTGCAGTCGTGAGGAATAACTCAGGTCAATAAACCGAATGGCACTTTTTGAAATGCATTTAAAATTGCACTGTTTTAGTTAAAGGGGCAACATAATTTGATTTGGAAACAATTGATTTGAATATGGATAACGTTAGAATTTTTACCTTAACGGCATATCATACAATATCTTTGCTGATCGGAGGATTTCATTTCTTTTAATGTGTAGGAACTGTGATAAAGTACGCTCAAACATGAAGTGTATTTGTATTATTTGGATTCTTCGACCTGCTGTTCTCATCTTGAATGTTATCTTCACGTTTCAGTCAATGCAACCTGTAACCTTCTTCAGACGTATCTTGTTGAACTCGGTAATATTTTGTCGCAAGGACCCGTGACGTAGTGGATAAAGTACTTGGTTTTAATGGCAAGTTACACTGTTCTGGAGGTTGAAGTTTCGATCCTCGGTGCAGGCAACGCTCAACATAAAATTGCGAATTACTTAGGAATTCTAACGGAACAAGAGCATGCTACTCCTGTGAATTAAATAAAGGATGTTTATATTATCTGGATTCATCGGACTACTGTTCTCATCTTGAGTGTGATTTTCACAACGTTTCGGTCGATGCAACCTCCGACCTTCTTCAGGTGTATCTTGTCAAACTCGGGAATGTTTCTGTTGAACTCGGGAATTTGGACGGAATTTCGGGTGGAACCCTTTATTTACTTCACGGAGGTAGCGTGCTCTTGTTCCGTCAGCCATGACTGGATAGTAATTTGCAATTGTATATTTTGGTCGCCCACACTGAGGATTGAACTTTCAACCTTCAGGAGAATATCACTTTTTACAATTGATTTTTACAAGTACCACTGCGCCACAATTCTTGCGAACAATTCTAGTACAAATTTTCTTCTGAAGTACAATATTCTCCTGAAGGTTGAAAGTTCAATCCTCAGTGTGGGCGACCAAAAAAATACAATTGCGAATTACTTAGGACCTTTATCCAGTCATGGCTGACGGAACAAGAGCACACTACCTCCGTGAAGTAAATAAAGGGTTCCGCTCGAAATTCCGTCCAAATTCCCGAGTTTGACAGAAACATTCCCAAGTTCGATAAGATACACCTGAAGGAGGTCGGAGGTTAAATCGACCGAAACATTGTGAAAATCACAATCAAGATGAGAACAGTAGTTCAATGAATCCAAATAATATGAATAACCAACCCTCATCTCAAAAATTCAGAAACGTCAATAAAGGGTTCCGCTCGAAATTCCATTCTTAACAGGAAGATTCTCGAAAATACACTTGAAGAATATCACAAGTTACATCAATCGAAACATTGTGAAAATAACACGTAAAATGAGAACAGCAGTCCGAAGAATCCAAATAATACGAATAACCAATCCTCATCTCAAAAATGAAGAAACACAAGACAGATTTTCATATTGATTACACACCGTCGACAATTACTTCAGCTGGTAATAAATAAAGTAAATAAAACCAAATCTGCGAACGGCCTTTCTAATCTTTTAGCTATCTTTTAAAGATAAGTTTTTGTTTTTCTTGTGAAGTCGTGCCCGGATGCGATTACACAGCAGTTCACCTGTGTGATATGGAGTGGCCGACCTGGCATGTTACAGATTTCAGAAGGGAGTCCAGCTGTTCGATGTATAAATAATTATTTTTAAATTTGCTTTGCTGGACATCAATTCCTTTTTTCTTCTGGGGATTATTTTTATTCCGATTACAACTGAGACCAGCTGGAATCCTTCAGCTTCGTACACAACGCATAATATTAACGTGAAACAGTTAAAAGCTGAAGGGCAACTTTGGCAAAGACGCACCACATGGTTTCCTTACATTTAGATTTCTTTCGTCTCACGCCTTGCACGTCTTATCTTTCTTTGCTTTAGTTGCAGGTTTTGTTTCTTTTACCATTAGCACATAATATGGCACCGTCAAAATCAGTAACATCTATTCGAGTCATTAACTAAAAGAAACTCAATGAAGCAAACACTGACAGCTTTGTTTTTAGACTCCGTACCTATAGCTTTGGTTTGGTTTGATTATTTTATCTTATGGCATTTAAAGTCTTTCCAGGTTATGTAATACAAATCTTATGATTTTGGTAAAAATATGTTATGCTTCAAGTTCTTTATATCTTCAAATATTTATTAACTGTGTTTGGTTTGGGTGTTTTGTTTACAGTATATCTACCCCTTTCAGGCTATTTAATGCCAAATCTGATTATTTTGGTAATTTTTTTTATGTTTCAAGTTCTTTATATTTTCACATATTTATTCACAGTGTTTGGTTTAATTGTTTTGTTTTACGGCATGTCAACCCTTTTCGGGTTATTTGATGTCAGATCCAGTAATTTTAGAAAATGTTTTTATGTTTCAAGATTGTTATATCGTAAATATTTATTCATGGTGTTTAGTTTGGTTGTTTTGTAGAGGAAATTTTGCAGAATATGATTAAGTTTTGCAAAGGGAACGAAAAAAAAAAGCAGCAAACAATAACATCAATGTTTATGGCATTTATGCCAGAAAGCTTATATATTAAGACAGCCTGATCTGATAGCAGCAGGCTGTAGCTTTGGATATAATTTTTTTTTAAATAAACACAAATGTCTTTAAAAACTAAAATAAAACATTCAAACTTGATTAATGTATCATTCAAATGTTCTTCACCAAACAGTGAAAAATTTCTTCCAACATCATACTCCTTCATCCGGGTGACCTACCTGATACTGAATAAGTGTTATACGTTAAAACAATTTTATGTTCGTACGTACGTTATCACCCTCCCCACTTTTATAAACATAGGATCATTCGATCGCTGAAGATGCAATACAAACTTTTTTATGATTTCATCTGATGTCACTGTGTGTCAAATGTGAATCTCGAACCAAAATGCACTTTCTTCGCCTTTGGGCTAGGATCAAAATGCAGTATCTGTTCCATCCAAATATAGTACAATAATATTGTAGAGTTTGTATCCATACCGAATATCTATAGAATGAAAACATGTATGGGTTTGGTGGATAAAGTGCATAAGCAGATATAGTTTGAAACTACAGTAAGCAGAGTTAATAATCATGTTTTAGTTTGAACAAAAGTGGTATAATAATTTAATTTTTAATCATATTCACCCCAAACAAGGCACATTACCACTGAGAAGTAAGGCTATGGTGAATTAGGAGCCAGATTTATAAGGTCATCATAAGTTCTGCAGCAAAATGTTCACATAACATTTAACTTTCTGCATGTTGGCACGGAACAAGGAGGGAATTTCAAAGTCAATTCGAGGAAATGAGCTATTAGAGTGGAAAGGTTTCTGTGATCGGAAACCTCTACAATGAAAAGGTGGGATTTGCTGATTGATGGGTTGGTCGAGTGTATTTATATTGAAGGGGAACAAGTGCAACAAGTTTGTTGAAGCACATTCAATTGAAGTATTTGTAAAGCAAGCACAGTGACGTAACATTGCAGTGATGGGACAGAGGCTGGAGCTTGCTACACAGTGTGAAATTAATTAGATTAGAGGCTTTTATTGGATGCTGCTTAAGAGGGAGCAGTTCGTGGTTGGTGCACTATCCCAGATACGGCAACAATACTCTATGCATGTGTGGTTTTTAGAGACATTGAATACTGGCAAGTGAGAAAATTTTTTCTAACCTGATAGATGGAGCCCACCTTCTTTGCAGTAGACTTTGCAGTGTCTTTCACGTATTTGTTCCAATTCGTGTTATTGGTGAATGCTAGGATAAGGAGTTTGAATGTTGGATTCTCAGCAAAAATGTTATTAATTTTGTGTGTGTAGCATTATATGTAGCCATTGATTTTAGTGCCAAACCATTAGAGACGAAGGTCATTCTTTTAAGGATTCATTGCCTTCGATATGTGTGCATTTGTTTTGCTCACATGTTGAAAACAGTGTGGTATCATCAGTAAATATATCCATTTCGGATGAAATGGCATCAGAGAGATTGTTTGTGACAGAAATAATAAAGTATTGACATCCAAGATACACCCACATTAATTTGATATTATTTAGATGTACGGTCATCAACAACAACCTGGATCTTTTGACTAACAAGGATCTAATTATATTAAATATTAATTCAGTAATGCCATACAAATTTATTTTCATGAGAACACCTTCATATCAGACCTTGTTAAAGGTCTTGAAAATATCCACTACCAACCTAGCTTCACCAGCTTTGTCCAGTGTTGCATAAATGCTTTCAGAGATAACCTTTAGGTTATTCCCAGTAGACTGAGTTTGCCTAAATTTATATTGTTGGTCAGGAAGAAGTTTACCATTTACGAGGTGACTTGACTGATTAGCCGATCATTTTTTGGGTTAGTTCTTTCACACAAATTCTTAAACACCGATACCACAGAGCAATTTCTCAGTTATTAAGGAAGTAAGATTCAGCAAGACGTCTGTTACAAAGTTTGTGTATAACAGGGACTAACTCAGCAGAATATCTTTTATTCCTATAGCAGGGATAAGATAAGGCCAACATGCTTTCAGGTGTAAGGATTTTTATATCATATCATAAACATGGCAAGGGGTGATAATGTGGCTTCTGTCCATAGTGCGAAATTAAAGGAAGTAGTTTGTGGACTCCAAGCTAGAGTGTAACACAAACCGCTTGGAAAATAGTTCAGCCTTATCTGTTGGCGTGCGGATAGCAAGGGGAAATTGTTGACTGTATGCTATTGTAGATTTCTCAGAAATTGTGAGGTCCTAATTACCTCTTTTTAGCTGCGGCTATTACATCCTTACAATGTTTTTTTTATGCTGTAAAATTTTTTCTATCTGTAGTTGACTTATGGCGACTGAATCGGCGGCTTGCTGCCTATACACTATAACAGATGCACAGATCAAGGTTAACTGTGCTGAATGGGTCTTACTATGAATTGCATCAATCGCTTTATTGCAGATTAGTAAAATATCAATATTTCACTAAATTTATGTCACAAAAAAATAAAAATTGTATAATTAAATGATTGCTTTAAGGTTAGTTATTTCCCAAAATTTTATTCAAATCCATGCGATATTCACAAAGTTATGATATTTTATTCTTTATCAAGGAATTTCCATTGTCCATCGCTTTATTGCAGGTCTCTTAAAATGTTGTATTAGGGCAAAAATACAATGTCTAATCACGAAAACTTTACTTTTTATTATATTTTTCTGTTAAAGAATAATAAATAAAAGCACATCCTAGGTGGTAAGACTCAAATAAATGAATTATTTATCGCCATATCCACCATTTTTTTAAATAACTTTAAACAACCTTTTGTTCATCGAAGAAGTCAATTGTTTGATCTGAAAAGGAGTTATGATTCTGGCGACATCAACTACTTTCCTCCACAGGGCATCCTTTGGAGTAAATTACTCTCCTTCCTCATAAGCGCCTCTTTTCAATATTGACCAGAGATATTCAATGGGGTTAAGATCTGGAGAACACGATGGCCATCTCATGAGGGTTTCTCTAAAGAAGCCCATAGATTCAAAGAAGGCTGCAGTAATCCTAGCAGAATGGGATGGTACATTGTTATTTATAAAAATCATCTGAAAGCGACCTGATAATGATAGGACATTTAGCCATGGTGACAAATGTTTTTCCAAAAAGGTCGTGTACGCATTGCTGGTAAGTTTTATACCCTCTGGAATTCGGAATGATTCAACCAACTTATTCCCAAATGATTCCCGCCCAAAACATGATGCCTCCACCTTCTTGTTGGTCATGAACTCTATAAGGGTTTGGAGTTCTTTTCGAGTTCCAAACTTTGGCCTATTCATCTGGACCGTCAAAATTAGCACGGGTCTCATCTGTAAATAGGACACATTTGAAATCCATTTTCATGTAATTCTGTGTCCCAGTCATTCGTTTTTCCCTATGTTGTTTGCTAAATAGAGGCCTTGGAATAGTTTTGATGTTCCTTGCCATCTGATTCAACACATTACATCGGGCCTGCCTGGATTTGGAGTGATTCCAACTCTTGCAAAAATGGAAGTACTGGTGCTGTTTGGGTTTTGGTTGACTTCTCTAAGAATTTTCCGAATATCACGATGTGAAAGGTTTCTCCTGGTGCCCTTATCCTTTCTGGATTTGTTTTTTAGGATTGTTCACGAATGAAGCCAAAGTTTTTGAATCCCTTTCCAGTTCCATAGCTAAATCTTTGATGAAAAATCTTTCTGCAAGTCCAGCAACAATCCTTTCCTTTTTGATAACCGTTAATCGCCCCTTTTTGGGCATCTTAAAAGACCTGCAATAAAGCGATGGACAGTATAAATTACTTGATAATAAATAAAATGTCATAACTTCGTGAATATTACATGGATTTGAATAACATTTTGGGAAATAACTAACATTGAAACAATCATTTGATGATAAAATTTTCATATTTTTGTGACGTATATTTAGTGAAATATTGATGTTACTGATGTGCAATAAAGCGATTGATGCAGTTTAGAATGTCTGTGTTCATTTGTGAACTATTCAGTAGAGAGATGAAAAAAATTGTGATCTTTGATGTATTCTTTATTAGCCCGTTGTTGGTAGTATGTCGTCATTTTGAGTAATATCATTTCCATTGTGGGTCAGAACGTTAAGCTATCAACCATTATTCCAAAGTGATCAGCATTCCCGAGCGGGCTATCGTCATCTATAATACAAGTATTGGGCAGTGTAATCAAGAATATGTGGTTGTTGATTTGTACGAACTAGAAAGCAAGTTGGGAAAGTGAATGTTTTGAAAGGGAATAGAAAAACGATACACATTACCAGCTGCGTCTGTATAGCTCGAGTAATCAAGCCAATAAATTTGGTGGACACAAAAATCCCCAAATACTAAGATTTGGGCGCTCGAATTTAAAAAGAATGTTGCGTTTACACTATAAGAGACATAGCCGAGTAGGGTACAGACCGAGGTTTATAATAAATGAAACATAAATAAAATGTTGTAAAAGTTAATGTAGGCCTCATCCTCTGATTATAAACTATGTTCCCTAGTCAAGAATATACACTCAGAGCTTGTCTATATGCTTGTCAGATTCTTTATGGCAGAGTGGGATGTCGAAATGATTAGAGGACATTGGAGAGTCTAGATTAGTTTAGCTTAGTGCTAGATTATCTAAGGATGAGTTTACAATGAGAAAAATTCAACATTGAGATTTGTTCTAAGGCCTTGAATATTTGTAAATGCGAGTCTCAAGGGAAGGAATAAGTTTAATACGTAACGGAAGTCGAAAAAAGCAAGGTTAATTCGACTCTCTCTCTCTCTCTCTCTCTCTCTCTCTCTCTCTCTCTCTTCTAGGCTAGGACACGGTACTGACAATCCTCGAAACTTGTCTCTTGGTGTTAGAGAATGGACCAAGAGAGAGAGAGAGGGGGGAGGTGTTTAAATCATATAGTTAGGCACGTAGACTGGAAGTCAAGATCAAATGATTGGATTGCGTGTTAGTCACATGATCAAGTTAGCTGAATCGTGGAGATTTGGTTGGGACTTGGAAGAGAGCGGATGGCTTCGCCGTTGTCTCCTCCCCTTCGCTGGGGGGGGGGGACGAACGCTAACGTGGTAAAAATAAGACCTAGAAGAAGAAACCGCACAGGCCAAATTCACTTTCCATTCTTCTGCGATCGATCTGGAAGGTGAATAAAAAACTATAGAACCAATTTCTTTTCTTGGAGTGAAATAAATCTTCGTCCCCAAAAACAGGTACCAGTCTCCCTCCCAGACGAGACGTTCCAGATGGACCAACAAATTGGCAGAAAGTATGTTCAAATGCATGCCACACACACAACGACATAAACTCTGATAAGATAATCAAACACTCAACCCTTTATGATACGACAACGTAACAATCCTTTATGATACGACAGTACAACATTGGGACTTACTTCTGAAGTACTGGCTACTAGGGACTCACATGTATTTAATATAACACACACACACACATTCCTACATAGACTTCAACACTTGTGTACTATAAACAAATATTCTCATATATTAACTCTTTTTTCTTCTTTACAAACAGGACTTTCTAACCTCTTGTCTTCGTCCATACTCATAGACGTTTTTTTTTTTTACTTGCATCGTTCTCATCAATTCTCCTATTATTAAACCAAAACGAGGACGACCCAAGAAAGTTGTTTTAAATGTTCGAATTAGACTTTTTTTTAATTCTATTCTACAGACATACCGTTCAGAGCATTTTATATTATAGTTTTGTGATTCATACGAATCTTAAATTGAAAATAGTTCCAATTGCTACACTCTTTCTTTTTTCACTTCATTAAAATTCGCTTTTCTTCTTGCTCCCCCAAAGCAAGTAAGTTTTCACAGGAACGTGTGAATTCAAAGTATTTTCAGCTAGTAAACATCGTTTTAAACTCCAAAAAACTGACACGTACATGTTAAAATAATAAATCAGTGCTAGCTTAGAAAATCCTATAAGGCCCGGTCAACAAAATCAGTTTTCTCTAGGCTTCATTAGCAGCAATTGCAGGAAAGAACCTAAGAACGTCTACTCACTTTATCCCCTCGTTCCTCAAAGGAGGCAAAAATGACCTAATAACTCATAAAACAGCATTCTTTATCCAGTAGACTAACAATGTGAGGCGAACAAAAACGAATTCCTACCCATTTACTTGCACTAATAAAAACAAGGTAAACTATGCCACACTGCAAAAATACTTACGTATATTACTTACAGACGTATATATTCACACTAGGAAAACTTTGATGTGTAGCTACCAAACCATTTTGCCTCACAAAACACGCGTTTGTATAAATGACTGAAAATAACTTTCATTTTCTTATCTCTTATATAAAAGTATTTTGCTATAAAATTTCGGTACTCATGCACTTATTCATCCGTGCTGAAATAATAACGTTATTATTTAAAAGGCCATTCTTAACATAGGATGTGAGGGTGCTTTGTACCTATTCTGTACTTTAACCTTACAATTGAATAAAAAAACATATCATAAAACTTTAATTAAACTTGGAAATACGATTTAAAAAAAAATAGTGCGGATCAGTAAGTGCATTAACACCAAAATTTCGTTTTTTTTTTTTTTTTTCGATTTTGGCATTTACAAAACTGTTTGTGTTTGAGTTAGTACTTGATTATTCTATTCCTTCATCGTTTTATTTATTTCCATTTTTATATGCATGTATATCTTTAATTTTCTTTATTCGCTAAAACATAACCTTCATACCCAATATCCAAAGATGCTACGTCGTCCAAAAATGACCCTACCAAAGCCAGGGACCACACCACCGTCCAAAAGCAAAACGTCAAATAGACATCAGCGAGTTGTCAATTTAAATATGCCCAACTAACACAAGTGGTATGACGAGAAATTCACTTTGTGACCTTTAAATTAATTGCCACCCTTAAATTTAATTATGTGGAACATTGTCAACATCGTTGTTAAATTGAAACAGAATAGGGACAATTTCAACTAAACACGTTTTTAGAAGAGAATTAAGAGCATTAAGTGCGTTAAGAAAGATAAATTATTGTTTTCGGTTGCGTGATAATTGGTTAATTATAGCGGAGTCAGGCAGATGTTTTTAGCTGTAGATGGTTTCAATCAGAAATTCACAAGTAGCGCGAAGTTAGAAGACATGTATCCGCCATTTTCTTTGGGTTTTCGTTCGTAGAGACACTAAACAAGCATTAAACGCATGAATGAGTTCACTCTTTTAGGTAGAAAATTTGTTAAAATGTATGAACAAGGAAACAAAATATGCCTTAAGTGACAAGCGGCCGATATATATAGTAGGTATGACACTAATTTTCAACACCCATAACAAAAAAAAATACAAGCAAAAACTAGTAAAGTGGAATTAATTCACCGTAATTTTTACTCTGTATTGAAGAAGAATGATTGGGTTTCAATCGCATCTAAACACTTTTTACACGCATTTTACACTTCATAAAACCGGCGGAATTTTATTTTAAGTTTGCAGAAAACCAAAAAGTTTTAAAAATTAGAAAAATATAATAGTGGAAGCGATTTTCGATATAAAAAAAAAATTAAAAAAAAAACAGGCCACATTAAAGATTTAAAATATAGGAAGTAAACTTAGTACAAATATACATTATATCTTGTTAAAGTTTTTGTCCAATTATGAGTCAAGTGAAATATAACAGTAAAAGTCTTACCTTTGGCTTGAAATATTATGAAAAAGACATATATAGATGTGTATGTCCAGAAAAAAAATGTCACGTTTGACTAAACAACAGCCAACACGATAGTTTTCTGTTGATATGGTTAACTGACAGGATTTCCTTTATTATTAATTTTCAATATCGTAATTTGTAGCCCCCCCCCCCCCAAAAAAAAAAAATTAACTATTTTTATTAAATTCTTCTTTATTCTAGGAAATATCAATTTTTAATTTCTAAAACTAAGTTGCTTTTAAATCTTAATTAAACTTTAATTAATTTTAGCGGAAAGTTATTCTCAATTCCAAATTTTTGTATGGACTTATAAACTAAAAGCCACGTTTTTATTTAATATTAACAAACTGCAAAATCAGCCGTGCACAAAGAAATTTAATTAACTCTGAACTCGTAATTGTTTCAATTACTTAGTTTATAAATTATATTTTTGTTCTGACAAAAAAAAGACACGTAGCACTACGATTTTTATCAGCGAAATGCGAACACAAAATATTCTTGTGTCATCGGTCTACCATAGAAAAAATTATTCACGTTCGATTTCGAAATATTCACTATTCAAAAACGGTATCGATTAAAAATATTTTTAATTATTAACAGTAATTATTCTTATTCATAATAAGTTTAAGAGGCAATCTTCCACAATTTTTTTCACGAACTCTAAAAATTCAATCATTTAAAACATATATTTCGGAAATCTTTGGAAATTTCACAGGCAAAAACTATCAAATGTAATTAAGGAATAATAAAAAAAAATCATAAGACTTAAATAATTTGAGTATATTTTTCATTTTTTTTTCTTTTTGTTTTTCGAAAAATCAAGAAAAATCGTATAAATCGCCAACGATTGGAATCCAAAAAAAAATCTCAATTCACCCCCCAAAATTCTGAAAATATCGCGTTGGTGTGGGTAGGCAAAATATTTGAATTTTTTAATATTATTTAATTCAGCTTATATATAGTTCAGTTGTTTTTAAATAAGTCGGTAAAAAAAAATAGTGAAATTGATCAATTATTTGATTTATGGGGAGAATTTTAAAAATCACGTTGTTTTCATTATGTATTTTGATACGTGGAAATAACATCGGGTTCCATTTTTCCCGTTTTTTTTTTTAGCTTCTTTTGGGGGAATTTTTTGAAAATTCATCGGTTTTGCATGGAGTTAAAAAAACGAGATTTTTTTTTATAATCTTTCTAATGGTGATGAATTAATTTTATTTTACAAGTTTTTACTGCTATTATTTGTTATGGGGGTCGAAAATTCCGCCTTTATTATTGTCATACCTATATATATATATATATATATATATATATATATATATATATATATATATATATATATATAAATTTGTTGTTGTTATTTCCTAACGCTATATAAGCAGCTTTAAATGGTTCCTTATTTTTGTATTTAATTTACGCTTCTTAACATTCCCTTTATTATTTGTTACTTTTTGTGTTGTATTTTTATTTATTAAATATTTTGCGTGTATTAAATATATCCATGGACACGTGCTTATGGGTATTACCCGTAATAAGCATGGATCACCAATCAACTAGGATCGAACTCATAACTACACTATCAGCATTCTAGCATTTTACCACTGAGCCACAATGCCTTATCATATTTCATGCGCGATTTTTATCGCTTTTAAATGTACGATTCATTGTTATTTTTAGTGATATAAGCAGTTTTGAAACGTGTTTATCTATATTATATTTCTCTTAGTTTTGTCTTTCTGTTTGCCTGTCTGTTCGTTCCACTTTTTCTTGAAAACTACTGAGTCGATGAGTCTGAAATTTTGTATGGAGCTTTGTTATGATAAAGTATCCGTTTGATACACAGTTATGGATCAATAGGGATTAACAGGGATTAATAGGGATAAGTAATTAAAACAAAAATGAACACAAATTTACCCACCATTTTGCTTATAACTTTTATGGTTGAGAGTTCAATTAGAATTCAGATTCCATGTCTTTAAAGAAAAATATTTATTTATTTAAAATTCAAATTTTCTACTTGTAAAAGAGCCTTCATCAGAAAGTACAGACAGTATTTTTTATGTGTCATGTTGTTATTAAGCTGTACGAAGTCTTCTGTTGTTATTGAAAATGAGTTTGTTTTTTTATGTCCGAGTAGTGACAAGGTGACCATAAAAACAAAACTCACAATTTTTTTTTTATAAAACTGTTGATTTCAATTTTTGCTTTTTCTCTTTCAAAATATCTTGTGCACAACATATTGGGAAATATTCATCCCCAGCATGGAATCAAGGAAAACTACGTCTTGTGTGGAAACCTATTTTACAACAAATCATACACTGTAGTACAAGCAAAATTGTGGAAAAAATTCAAAAAGACTAGCCTCAGAAATTCAGAGAGTTTGGAACCGAGCAATACTTAAATTTTAATGGTCTAAGATGCACTTATTCGGGTTGGAGAGTGGGTGCAAGAACAGAAAGGAACATTGACGCCATATGGAACTCAGTGGTGACGTGTAAAAAATTGTCTCCAATACGGCGGGGCCCATTTGGAGCATATTTTAGACAGAAAATGACTTTTATGCTAAGCGATCAAGATAACTCAAACTTTGAACAATGGCCATTCAAAGGTTAAAATTTAAATCTGAAAAGTTTCTTGAAATTTAATAAACAATGAAAAAATCTAATAAAGTTTATATAGCTTCTATTTTTTTAGAAAGTGGGGGTCATTCTTCTGTATTTTTGGAGAAGGGATCACCCTGTATATAGAATTATGCAGATAAATATTATCTTTTTATTAGAACCTATAATAAGATAATCTAGATCTCAACAAAGTGTATCATAACGGGCTTCTAATAAAAATTAAATCATACAATATTACTGGACGAATGCTTAATATAATTAGCTTCTTCTTAGACAAGAGGAAAATCAAAGTTGTCCTTGATGGGCGTAAATCCAAACAGTATAACATCAATGAAGTAGTGAGAAAGGTGGTGATCCTTGGACCTTTATTATTCCTGATATTCATAAACGACCTCCCTGATAAAATTGTGTTTGAGATAGTTATATTTGCTGATGATATAACTGGACGGTAACATTTAATGCTACTAAGACTAAGCTTCTTTCCTTTTATATTACAAAATCCATCTTAACTACCAATAGACATAACTAATAGCAACTTACCTGTGAGTTCTTCCTTCAAACTCCTCAGCTTAAAATTCGCAGGCAATATGAACTGGAACAAATATGTTGAGGACACTGCAAAGGTTGCAGAAAATAAGATAGGCTCTCTCTACCATGCTAGAAAATTATTCACACCTGACAGTATCCTATATCTCTACATAGCCACCATTCGACCATGCATGGAGTATTGTTGCCACATCTGGCCTGGTGCATCCACTACTAGTCTCTCCCTCTTGGACAGGGTCCAAAAAATGTCTCAAATTTAATAGATCCTGCACTGTCAACTAATCTCCAACCTCTGTCCCATCGCCACAATGTTGCATCCCTGTGTCTGTTTTACAAGTATTTTAATGGAGTGTGCACTCATGAATTCATTGTACTTGTACCCCCTTGACGTATATACCTAACAAAATCATTTAGCAATAAAATTCCACCCTTTCACTATAAAGGTCCCTAGATGTTGGAAAGCATTTTATTCTAATAGTTTCTTCCCTCGCACTGTTAGACTTTGGAATTCCCTCCCCGCTCCCTGCTTCACTGTCTGTACTGACATGCAAAAGTTTAAATATAATGTAAACCGGCATATCGCTCATCTCCTTGCATAGTTCTTCGTAAACATGGTTCTAAACAAGCGGTAATATGTCTTGTTTGAGATTGAACAAGAGTAAAAAAAAAAAAAAAAAATACGAGATACAATAATAAACACTGGCTTTTAGGACTTCACTCTAATCAATTCACACCTCGAATTACAAATTCTTGATTCTGGTTCTTACGGTATATAATTTCATTGATTTTTTTTTATCATTTACTTCTACTGAACATGTTTCTTAATTCACAAAAAAAAAATTTTAATCTATATGTTCAAATGTATGCTAACTAGTAATACATTTTTTACTTTTTATCTCCTAATAAAAAGTTTCTATCTTTGAAAATCCATAGGTTAAGGATTATTCTTTAACACATTTTTGAATATTTAATGATTTAATAAATATTGTAAGCTATTCAATTTTATTTTCATCATCAATTTTCTTGTTTATATATGTACATATTAGCAGTTTTCTCGGCGTCGTTGTGTCGTAAAATACTTAAATATGATATTTTAATTTATTCAGATTTCGTATGTATTATTATACAGCTAATTCTCTATTGATTATTATATTGTACCAAATATATGATAGTGATTACAAATTCTTTTAAAAAATGCATGACGTGGGTGCTATCAGCTAAAATCGAATATAAAACATATACTTCTCCAGTGTAATTCTTTACATCTGAGCTAAGGCCATATGCATATCAAAACTTGAAAAATTAACGTAATTAAACGTGTAAATATATATTTGTGCATGCATAGGAGATACACGTTTAGTCAACTTAAGTCTTTTCAGTTCTAATCTTTCAATTTTGAACAATTAGTAGCTATTTTTTTTCTGCTAAAAAGTAAACCGAATTTGTTCCACAGGTCCGAATCACCTATATATCAAGTTTTAAGTTTGTTGACCAAAATTCTACAGAGTACTTTGGTAGAGACAGTTCCACACACAAATAGACATCGTCACTTATATATATATATATATATATATATATATATATATATATATATATATATATATATATAAATGCGACACTTGCTCTTTGTTTATAAATAAGCGGTTAGAGCACTGTAAAAGTGGTGGACAAATGTTTGTTTAAATAAACATTTGGCGGGATAATTTACGAGCGCCGCTCCCGTGGATCGATCGGTAGAACTGCTGACTGTCAACGCGATGGTTCTAGGTTCAATCCTTGGCTTGGGAGAGGTGCTAGTCTAGCGGCACTGATGAGTTGTGATACAACGAAACAGGACTGTATGTCGATGACTACAAATATATATATATATATATATATATATATATATATATAAAACAAGGGGCTCCTTCAGTCTTTAACAGGCTATGGATACCCACGAAGGGGTGCCTGCACATGGAATTTTTGTGGCAGGAGCTGCGCAATCTCCAACAACACATCTCCTGAGTCGACATTGTTAAATACCAGTGGCAAGTGAAGTGTATGTACAAGAAGACTGGAAACAAATTCTGAGATAAGCGGAGAGCACATACAGCGCCTAAAATTCTCAAATGGTCACCCATCTGGCATTAACCAAGTTCAACATTGCTTAACTTCAGTGATCTGACGAGAACCGGTGTGTCAACACGATTATCCCATATATATATATATATATATATATATATATATACTAGCAGGCTGTCCGGTGTTGCCCAGTCATAAAATACGCTTAAATATTATATTTTAATTTATGCAGATTTCATATTATTATTGAGCCAATACTTTATTGATTATTATATTGTACCCAATATACAGTCCTAATTTCAAAAGTAAAAAAAATAATGATGATATGACTTGAGTGCCATCAGCTAGAATCGAAACCAAAAATATATCTTTTCAGACTTAGTCGTTTCTATTTGAGCTTTTGCTAAATGGATAAAAATATGATAAAATTTTATCAACTTTAGCATATAAATGTATATTTATGGATGCGTACAAGAGCATTTTAAGTTGACTTATATCTGCCAAGTTTCAATTTTTTTCAACGTTGACCCCTAAGCAGCTATTTTTACCGGCTAAAAAACCAAATCGAATTCATTCTACAGGTGCAAACACCTATATATCAAGTTTCAGTTGGTAGACGAAAAATTGATAAAGGAGTTTGATAGAGACCATTCCTGAAACAGACAAACAATGTCACTTACACACACTCACACACACACACACACACACACACACACACACACACACACACACACACACACACACACACGCGCACCATCTATAATTCATCAGTGTGGCTGAATCTAGTGTGATATTAAACCTAGAACTCAATTCCAGTCGTTTTTTCTTGTTGGCCTAAGACAAGTATGGCTTCTTCCTTACTTTGCATCCTTTTAATTCCGCGTCTAATAACCTTCTTCTCACTGAAGCTGATATATTTTTCTTTGCATCCTCCTTCAGTTCAGCCACAAGCTCTGAAGAACTTTTCATCCTATCTGCAAGGGGTGCTCTTTTCAAAGATCTGTCTTTCCTTTGACTTTTTACGGCCTTGTTCTTTTCTGTTGTTGAAAGACTTTGTTTCCTTGTATTTTTTAATCGTTGCTTGAACTCCCTTTCTTGAACATTCCATCTTCTTGTCAATCTCTACCTGAGAATATCCTTCACCAGATAAAGCAACAATCCGTACCCTTCTCTAAAAGCTGCATCTTTGGAGGTATTTTCAATTAAATATACAATTATAGCACTGGCAGAAATCAAATATTACCTGAAAAACAAGAAACAAGTTTTATTATGACAGTGAATCATTTTGAATATTGGAATGAATTTAGTAGAAAACTCAGCTAAAATACTTGAAAGAAGCTTTAAAGCAAATAAATACTACAATCGACTGTTAAATATTTGATATTTTTTCTCAACTGTTTCCTGTACAATTCTTAACCTTTAAATGCGTAAGTTTAAACTATTTAATTTTCCATAGCTCCATAATTTAGACCATGGCTATATATATATATATATATATATATATATATATATATATATATATATATATAATATAAAGCTATGTGTGTGTGTGTGTGTGTGTGTGTGTGTGTGTGTGTGGTCACGAATAGACTCCTATATGATTGACTATTTTAAAAAACTGATTGCATATAATGATAGAAGATGTATCGAGACACAGGAATGGGTATGCTTGATCTGGCAGAACAGTAGTTCATTAAAATTGTTGGGTCTGCGTTCGCGTCTGGTCCAAAAAGTATGAAAATAAAAAATTTAAAAATTAAAAAAAAAAAACGTTTACTAGTTTTTTTGATATAGATGTACATAAGAATATTTTGATAAGTATGTTTTAACTTAAATAGGGATGGTATAATAAAATTGTGGGGTCTGCGTTCGCGCCTGGCCTCCATAGAATGGAAATAGGCACAAACTTTAATAAAGACTTTTCATATTTATCTGCGTAAGTATACTTTGATAATTATGTTTTAGTTTGAAGAAATATGGTATAATAAAATTATGGGGTGTTCGTTCGCACCTGACCTCTATAGAATGGAAATATGTCACAAAGTTTAACAAGGGTTTTTAATATAGATCCACAGAATATTGTGATACGTGTTTCAGTGTGAACAGGTATGGTATAATAAATTATGGGGTTTATCTATTTTATTTTTACTTTCATCATATTTTGCTTTAGTTTTGATACCCCCAAATTGTTGAACCCAGTGAACGACGGGTACTTTTGCTAATATATATATATATATATATATATATATATATATATATATATACAAGCAGGCTGCCTGGTGTTGCCCAGTCGCTTATATATATATATATATATATATATATATATATATATATATATATATATATATATATATA
Organism: Euprymna scolopes; assembly: GCF_053919585.1. NCBI lineage: Eukaryota > Metazoa > Mollusca > Cephalopoda > Sepiida > Sepiolidae > Euprymna > Euprymna scolopes. The sequence goes on along the minus strand of NC_136499.1, from coordinate 72,892,693 downwards.
TATATATATATAGTAAGTTATGAAAAATATATATTGCAATTAAGCTACACAGAATATTTCGCGTTTACTGCACGCTAGGATTCGTCAGGATTATGCGAAGAGTTGTGGTTGTCTCGTGTTTTTATATACACACATTCTATTAAGTTTTTAGTTAGATAATTAGATTGCTAGTTTCCACTGCTCCCTTCCTAATCAGTCAACGGGCAGGCACTTAAAGGACAAAGGCCCAGTTGATCTTGAGTTCACCCCTTCCTTAGCGTGTACTTTTTTAGTGGGAAGCGTAGATATCTAGGTATTTGACCTACTTTAAACCTAGGTGTAGTTATATGTGTGTGTTTTTTTATTATTATGTTACACAGTTGTTCGCTATTTCTCTCCTACAGTTTAATAGATGTTGGGATTCTTTAAAGAATAGGATAGCAAATTTTTCATGAAGGCATAATCTACATGGATCGTCTAGGTCTCTACATGTGTTTGCTTGTCTTACTATTTTCCATTCGACTACCGGCGAACGTCCGCTTTCTTTGAGTTCCCAGTATTTGTTTGCTAGTGTTGTTTTCATTTGCTGTTTTTTTAACATATTTTTGTGGTCAGAATATCGGGTTATGAAATCTAAGGAAGTCATACCTATGTAATATTTCTTGGTTTTCGGTTTTTCTTTCGCAAATATTGTGGCCTGGTAAATTATGCTTTTGGTTAGACATTTATTTTGAAGTGGGCAAAGTGTGCGAGATCTACAGTTGCATTTATCTTGTTCATTATTAGTATTTTTATTTTTATTTCTAGTATGGTTGTTGTTGTCTGGGGTTGGTTTATTATTATTATTATTATTATTATTATTATTATTATTATTACTAGTTACATATGTGTTCTTTGTATTAGTTTTATTTTTGTCATGACTTCCACTTTTGATTGCTTATTTTGTTGTTGTTTTCATTGCTTTTATCTAATATTTTGTTATTATTTGCTTTAATTATCATCTGTAAATTTTCGCAGCAGCTGTATGATAACTTTAGATTATTTTTATTGAAAATTTTATGTAAGGTATTTGTTACGGGGAAGTGCTTTTCAATGAAATCTAGAAATTTCTTGCCAAGTTGTGTTTTTAACATTTGATTGTATTGCGCCGTATACTTGATTATATTTCTTTTTCTTTTCTTTTAATTTTATTTTTATTGGTGTTTTGTTGCTTATACTTGATATCAGTATTTTTGTATCCACTATTTTTTAGGGCTGTTTCGTAGATATTAATTGGCCTATTAAATACATTTTTATCGATTGAGTTATTGCTGAGTTTACTTACGATCGAGTTAGGAATCTGTTTTATAATTGATGGTGGGTGATTGGACTTAGTGTTTACGTATATTAGGTTAGCGTTATCTTTCAAGTAGAGTTCATATGTGTTTTTATCTAAATTTAACGTGACGTCTAGGAAGTTTGTTATTTTTATGCTAGTACGTCTACTTTTAGATCTAATTTTTTCATTTCCTTGTATATGATTTTCTTAAAGTTATCCCCCTTAACGTTGTTGGAGTTTTTTTTTTTAGCTAGTCCATCATCTCTATATAGGTCGATATCCAAAGTATCAAATAGGCTTGTGAGGGTATATAGAATCTATAGTTTACATAAAATAATACTTTCGTATATTAATTTATGTGATTAAATAAAGTAGTCATATATATATATACACATATATATATATATATATATATATATGTGTGTGTGTGTGTATATATATATATAGTACTCTATGTATACAGATATATAGTACCCTATGTATACATATATATAGTAGCCTATGTATAAATATACATATATATATATATATATATATATATATATATATATATATATATATATATAGAGAGAGAGAGAGAGAGAGAGAGAGAGAACCTGTGAGGATCGTTCCAAAAGTAATGCATACTATTAACTAAAATAAAGCAAGTGCAACAGCTACAAAGACTGGAGTGCTATCATTAAAACGATATATTGTGCCACGGAATATATTTTATACATAATCATCATCATTCTAAATGCACTCTTGCCAGCGATGGTGGCTAAGCGTCTAGAGCACATCAATTGCATCAGTTTTGTAAACGTTCAACAGGCGCCAGTGAATGTTGATCGGTTCAATTTTTTTCTGCATAGAGGAATTCAATGGCCTATTTTGCTTCTAACGCATGTCCATGACAGAGATTGCTTTCTTAGGGTCTCACACCATCAATATCTGCAACAGAGAGTAAAAACTTTCAGGTGATGAATACATAAGTTTAGTCATCATAGCTATGCAATTTGCAATACTCCCTGATCCGTTTGAACAGAATAAAAAATAGGAGGCATTACTTTTGGAACACTCCTCTCATATATATATATATATATATATATATATATATATATATATATATATACTGTGTAAGCAAAATCAAGACTTCAAAAAAGTGTTGATGGCAACAAAAAGTGTATTTCATTTTACGTTACAATTGTTTCCATGTCCAGTCGACAATTTCAAACATTATATCGTTTGAAAATTTTCAAAAACCAGCATTTCTCCAGACTTTATGAATAAAAACACTCTTGACAATAGGGCATTTTCAAGAGAAAGAAAAAGAATGAAAAAAGGAAAAATTCCCTTAACGGAAAAGGCATGTGAGAAACATTTACCTTTGCGGTAATTACGAAAAAGCCCATTTAAATATTAATATATCACCTAATTTTCGTATCCTTATTTAAGAACAGAGTTATGAGAAATTTCCACAGAAAACCCTTAGCCATTTAAAAAAAAATTTTTTATATATCCCATCCGTTGCGTTCCTAAATTAGATTTCGCTGTTTCTTTATTTCCCATAATTAATTTTTTATAAAAAGAGTTTTTTAATTTTTATTACGTAGTATCTATGTCGAACATGATAAATTTGTTTTTTGGTTTTTAGGGAACCTATCAAACCACTTGATTACTTCACCTGAAGAAATCCAGAGGCTGTGCTTAATTTTGGATTTTAAGGTTGGTATGATTCTGTCTAGTATCTTTTTACTGATATTACCTATGTTGGATGCGCATGGGGCTATGGGTCTAATACTGGGTTTATTATTGAAGTCCGAAACTGAGGGTTAAGTGGGGTGTAAATCTCTGTTTTATCCTGAATGTTCATTTTCTCACAAATTTTAAATGCTAACAAGTTGATTCTAAATAGATCCTCTTCAGTTGTTTTCTTGTATTTATTATTAAGTTCAGTTAGAATGAGATTGTTATATGTTTGAAAATTCATACTGTAAATATTCATAGTTTTATCTGCTGTAACCATAAGGTTAGGGTTGTCCACTATTTATTTTTTTTTTAAGTCTTATTAATGTTTCTTAACTTGGGGTTTAAATACTCATGCTTTTTTTTTTTTACTTTTAAACCCTTTACCATATTTATTAAGTCCAGCTCGAAACGTTCCAAGGATTGTAACTGTGGTGCGCATTTTCTACTTTTTATCTGGTAGAGTTTGCAATAGTTAACGCTGTCTTCCGAAGGGTTTCCATTCATGCCTTTATCTAAAGTGGCGGTGATATTGTTGTCCTCAATATTTTTCATAGTGTGGTGGTATACATTTAATCTGATTCTTTTAGTGAAATCCTTTACCGCCTGGATTATGCTCATTGTGTATTGCTTGTGTCCTGGAATTGCTATGTTCTTTGGTGAGAAAGTGATTTCCTTTTTTGAGAACATGTTGTATGTATTGGTGTATTTTTTCAGCTCACAATAAGGAGCAGTATAGACTTGTATGTAAATTTTCATATACCAATAAGTTTTAAGCCAAAAAGAGTGGATTTAAAGAGTACGCTAAATAAATTATCATATTTTATAATAGAACATTTAAATATTAATATATCACCTAATTTTCGTATCCTTATTTAAGAACAAAGTTATGAGAAGTTTCCACAGAAAACCCTTAGCCATTTAATTTTTTTTTTATATATCCCATTCGTTGAGTTCCTAAATTAGATTTCGCTGTTTCTTTATTTCCCATGATTAATTTTTTATAAAAAGAATGTTTTAAATTTTTATTTCTATATTTATAATATGGCCGTAACAACCTTGCATTAACGTTACGGTTAATTTATGCTGGTTTTTATAACTTATTAACTAACTCTACTCGTGCATCGAACATTGTTGAAATAGATACTGAAAATCAATACACAAACTGTATTAGATTTTCTCATAAAATTTTATGTGGACAGATATATATATATATATATATATATATATATATATATATATATATATATATATATATATATATATATATATATATCCAGTCATTGAATTATGTGGCTTTGTTTAAATGAAGACTAATAAAACGGGAGGAAGTGCTCTTCTCTCGCAGGAAAAATACACGACACTTGTACGTATTTCTCATGTCAAGAAAACGGAAATAACACTCTCTTTGATAAGTTATACAAAAGCTTTCGCTGTTGACTGGTAACACCTACTGCACATCCATTAAAGTGTTGGGTTCCCGTTGCGAACAATAAATGGCGATCTCGAATTACCAGTACCCCGACGACGGCGGTCATTGCAATGAACAAAGCATGTGTTCGGTGGAAGTTTACAATGAAGGGAGACATAAAAGAAACGAGTCTGAAGAAAGTGTCTCTGTCTCTACCAACACACACCACGCAAATCACCACCAACAGTCACTCTATAGAAATGAATAAAACTAGACTACCCATCAGGTCACAACCACTTTCACTTCAGTTTCATTCCAGCATTCATAAACTGTAAGGACACGTGGCGTAACGGAAAAATATTTGGTAAAATTCAGTTGTAATTGAACCTCTTCTGAATGTTAAAGGTTCAATCCTCAATGTAGGTGATACTCAGAATACACTTGCAAATTATTTATGACTTAAAACCGGTTATATCTGAGCATGCTATTCTCGGGTTTCATTCGAAATTCCGTGCTGAATAATGAGTTCGAGATTCCCAAGTTCGACAGAAAGATTCCCAATTTTGATGATATATATTCGAAGAAGGTTGACCGAAACGTTTGAAACAAACACTCAAGATCAGAACAGTAGCCCAAATAATACTGTAATAAACATGCTCAAAAATTGTAATGATTTTGCATAACTAAGAGTAATAAGTCCCTTTACCTTATGAATAATATAAAAGTTGCATTTTTGCTGTTTAATTTAAATACGTGCAACTAACAATGCATGTATACGGTAAGAGAAAGATGACAATTTAGAAAGACATAAAGGTGTAGGGATGATAGAGTTAAAATTTTTAAAATTCAGAGACTTGACCCCTTTAGAAAAGGGGTCAAGTCTCCAGATCTCGGAGCATGCGTGACCGTGTCCTAGCTTTTGTGAAATGCGAGTAATCTCCCTGATTTTCCTTCTACATTCTGTTTAGTTCTTCCTAGATTAAAGCAGACCCTTCTTTGGGTCTTGGGCCCAGTCACTCTCGGTGGTAGGGACCTAGTCCTACCAGGAAGTCCAAATATTCCAACTGTAAGCAAACCCTTTGTGTGTTCAATATCACTTAAGTAACAATTATGTGCGTTTATTGGGTAAATGCATTGTTTGTTCCTTTATTTTATATCGTGATGTCGCTTGTTTAAAGTAAATCTATTATATAAAGCTCACCTGTCTGTTTAAATGTATGTATGTATGTATGTATGTATGTATGTATGCCTAAAACTTTCGACCGAGATCGGCATAGTTCTGAAGCTAAACCCTTCAGACGACAAATATCGAAAAATTGGCTAAAAACATTAATTTCTTCATCATCAACTGGGCACTTTTAAACAAGGAGGGGTCGCTTTTTTCGCCGATATTTTCGAAAGTCATCCGCTCTTTATGATTAACTAGGCTTAATTTAAACCTTCGCGACTTCCGGTTTTGCGATGGACGCAACGACAAAGATGTCACTTTTTTTTTCACATTCTTTTCCTTCTCCGCGGTACGGGTTTGAGCCTGCCCATTACCACTTTTTTTTCTATTTTTTTAATTTATTTATTTTTTTTTTTTTTGCTCATCACACACCTCTAAACATCCGGGCAACGCCGGGCACCCAGGCTAGTTTTAAATAAACGCAAACGTATTTAACCTACTTCTTTGTGTTGTCTTCAAATGCTGATGCACTCATGCCATAATCTAAATGTCTAGAAAATGCTCTCTCATTTTCAAATAAGAGAGCATCTATTTTGTGTAAAATGAAAATAAAAAATGTTTTTATTTTACCAATGCAAAAAAAAAACTGATGAAAACTTATATGCCCCCCACAAACACATTACAATCCAATTCCAATTCATACAAATAAATAAAAGTGAAAAAACTAGCGACCAATCGGATCACATCTTTCACTCGATGACTGCGTTTAAACGTCCAGATTTTTTACTCCAGGTTTTTACAGAGTGGAACGATAAAAATGTCGCCCTAAAGAAAACAAGACTACAGCTTTATTTTAAAACTTTTATTGACAAAATCAATTCAGGTAACTTGATTATGTAGTGGAGCTGACATCTATTTAATGTAGCCGCCTTCAGCCTCAATCACCGCCTCGACATGGGCCCGAAACTGCGAGCATGCCTTTTCCACAAGTGCCGGCAAGAGCTCGGCGAATACTCAGCAGATGGCGGCGATCAGGCTCGTATTAGTGTTGTGGGAGGTCACGTTGGTGATGTTCTAAACGTATGACAAAACGAAGTAGTGCAGCAGGTTCATGTCGGAGGAGGGGTGGGGGCAGTGAGAGAAGGGTACAAAGTCATAGCACTCCTGAAGCCAAGCCTGGGTCTCTTTGGACTTGTGGGCTGGCGCAGAGTCCTGCTGCCACACTCTGGATCTGCCAGCGACTACCTGATTGCACCAGAGGATCACCACACTCTTCAGCACATCCAGGTACAATTTGGTGTTGACTTTCAAGCCGACTTCAAAGATATGAGGTGTTATGTTGTGACCCTTACTTGAAACCACACCAAAGACCTTAACCCGACCGGAAACTTTGTTTTCATCACTCTGGGCATGTTCTGTTATTCGTGGTAATCCAGCAACGAATTTTCAGGATGTTGGCAATGGTCCTGTTTTTCATAACTTGGATCGGCAGAGAGCATGAGTTGTACAGTGGTACATCTCTGATTTTACTCATTGAACATTGTGTCACTTTCAGACATGATAGAAGACTCCCCTCGGTCTTGGGATTTGTGCACAACTGGTCAACTAGTAGATGGCCTGCAACAAAAAGAAAACGATTTTCATCAAACGGAAATGAAATCATATCGTCTTTTCTAGGGCGACAATTTTATTGTTCCATCCTGTATAAAACATAATAACAAAACAAAATTACACGTCGAGTTGAGTAACAATATTAACCTTGCCAGAGAAAACGGGTTATTTTCATCAATTAAACTTTGATTGTTGTGAAAGAGAAGCCGCAAAACTGAACTAACTGAAAAATGGTATTTGCATAGAATTTGTACCCGACGAAATATTGTTCCGGACGTTTGTGATTGTTTTCCTTTCAAACTATTTTGGTTTACTGCTTATTTTTGACTTTCTCCAAATGTGAAACTCAACAATGATGTACTACGGCTTTTACAAGGTGCTGGAGATGGGGTGGCATGGTTAAACAAGGCGCAACTGGTGGCGAGACTTTAGAAAATAGATGACGTGGCAAGTTTTTGCACTTATATTCAGGGGGAGGCGCATTAAACCTATATTTAGAGATGGGCGATAATGAGCAGACGAATATCGACCTGATTGAATCTCAGTTGAAAGAGGCTTTTTTTGGTCCAAAAGTTTTCTGCTTACGTAAACCAAAACTGGTTAAATGGGCAAGGAAGGATATTTATTATGCCAGCAAAATATGACAACTTGTAAGAATAGCCTGATTCACTAGTAGCGAACTTGAGATCACAATGAAACTGCCATTCTTGACAAGTTTCCCGAACGATATTCCAACAACATTGCAACAAACACCGGCCATCAGAATATTGACCATTTGAGATTTACTGATATAGGCGAGGTTGCTCAAGATACGGCCAGAGTTAAGCTTACAACTACGTAAATTATCTCAAGTAAGGAAAAAATTTCTAATATATATATATATATATATATATATATATATATATATATATATATATATATATATATATATATATATATATATATATATATATATATATATATATATATATATATATATATATATATATATATATATATATATACTAGCTGGCAGCCCAGTGTTGTCCAATCGTACAATACGCTTAAACATGATATTTGAATTTATGAAGATTGTGTATGCATTATTATAGAATCAATCCTCTGTTGATTAATATATATTACGAGGAATAATTGCCCGATGGACAAATTCGCAAAAAAAAAAAAATAAATAAATAAATAAATAAAGATAATAATGATAATGTCGTTCATTAAATTCCGTCTGTGTTTGTTTACAATATCACGTCAGCTGATATTTGGGCTTGATGATGAATGCACTGGAAAAGTTACTTCTGATTAATGTTTAGTTTTAAAATATGCAAACGAAGAAATGATTTGAGGCGATTTTAAATGGTACCTCTTTTTTTATTGTAAATTGAACTCATTAATAAAAAAAATTAAACCAAAATGGTGAGGTACATCCGAGTTTAAACAGGGGATCATTCAATCTGTACTCGAATGCTCTACCACTAAGCTATATCTCCAGATTATAATAAATCTGTTTTTTTTTTGTTTAGAAAGAAATGATTCGCTGAAATTTTATTTTCTCCCTAGCCGGTGTAACGTAAAATATACCTCCTATATATTTTTTTTCATCTATAAGAAAGAAAAGCTTGTTTAAAGATCGGATTTTTTTTTCCGATTTTCGATATCTATTGAATGAATTTCTGTACCAAACACCTCTAAGAACACTGCCAGACATATAAATTAGCTTTGTGTGAAATTTGCAAAAGATAAGCTCAGCCGTCCCAGAACCCATGAAAAAGTAACTTTTACACACACACACACACACACACACACACACACAAAGTGATTTTTATATAATAGTATATATATATGTATAATTTCTTTTTAGAAGTGCACTTCAAATTTTGAGTATACATAAATTACTATACTTTTTATCCCGTTAAAACCGTGCAAAAAGTTATAGCCCGTTCACTTACAATGAGTGATTTATACTAAATTGATGATAAATTGTGCCCATTTTTGCATTAAATACTAAACCCATACTCATTAAATGCTTAACTCTTAGATGTGCATCGAATGGATACCATAATACTTAGTTCATTGCACCTTATCATAACAAAAGTCCATAAACAAATTTCAGTCAGATCCACCCAGTAGTTCTCGGGAAAAAGTGTAACGGATAGCCAGGCAGATGAAGAAAAATATAATAGCATAGCCAAACTATGGCGTTTTTTTTTTCTTTTGAAAATGCTTAAAATTTGTCTTGAACAGCTTGCAAAAAGTAATAAAATTATTCTTTAATCAACTGAAGAAATATTTGATTATGAGAAAAGCAAATATTTCAAAACGTAGTGTGATACTCCCCTAAATATATATATCAAATACGTTTCTATATTGTATAAAGTTGTATATGTGTATATCTTTATATATTTCTTTGCATACAATTTACTCCTAAACTATTTAGCCAATCATTATTAATTTCGGAACACAGCCCTTGGGCATAACATGAGTAGAATGGGTTATATTTAGTTTAATTTAGTTTTATGCAAACAAAAAAAGGGAGTTCCTTAGTAGCTACGATTTGGATGAAATTTAAACAACAGGTTAACATCAATTAATAAATAATCCTAACTTGGAGTACTTTAAAAGGACAAAAAATGGACACAACTTCCCCATTGAAAATGCAAATATTTCTGATTTGCATTAACTTTTCATCATATTCATTAGATACAAATTAAGCAGGATTTCATGAATTCAAATTTTTTTAGAACCTTTGAGGCATAATTCTTAACTTTTAAACATTTCTTAGAATCATAACCATGTAATGGATTTTGATGAACATTGAAATAACGATTTTAGACTTACAGTTTAGTATCTTTATATCTTGACTCTAATCTGAGTAAGGCGGCATAAAAGAGGTGCAAAACTGTTCTGTTTGTGAAATTAATGCTACCTGTCCTGGGACAAGTATTTTTCTAGAAGCATAGAAAATGGGGAGTCAGTATCAAGAGCAGAACAGATTATGGGTGAAAGCGCTTTCTTGCCCCTTTTGAAGAATTACCCATGTGTGTGTATGTGTGTGTATGTGTGTGTGTGTTTGGTTGTGTGCGCGCGCGTGTGTGTGCCTATATGTGTGTATGTGCCTATGTATGCGTGTGCGTGCGTGCGTGCGTGTGCGTGTATGTGGGTGTCCTTCATGTCCAAGCATGGCTACCCAGTCATTGTAACACAGTTGTAGATAGAGAAAAAATACCATTAAACATGAACTCTTTAACTTGTCTTAGTGATAAATGAGATATTCAAGACATTGTTCACCCTGAGGGACATAAAAAGAAAGCGGGTTGGAGGCAAAGGAAAACGAGGATGAAGTGTGTTGGGGATGTAAAGCCAAGAAGGGCTCGTTTGGCACTGGTTCAATCCCCGCTTGGGATTACTTGACTTGAATAAGTAATCAATAGAACAGCGAAGTGCATAGTGCTGAGTGAATCTCTCTGGCCCGGGCCAGGCGAATAAATAGTTTAAGATTACCGATTTCATTCTTCCTCTCTTTGTCCTCTTCTCAATTATGCTAAGACTAAGATTCAAATAAATCACATCTGATCTGAGATAATAACTATCATCTTTAAAATGGCATACCTTAGCAACTATACTTGTCCCCCTCCTCCTCCTTTTCTGTTTTTCACTGTTTAAGGATATGATTGAAAATAAAGCACTGTAACAAGATTAAACACTTTTCATATTACAAAGAATCTAATGGTAGCACTAATCTAAATATTAATTTACTTGTTCGTACATCCAGTGTCACAAAAAACACCATCATCGCAAACATTAATTAATGAGAAGCGAGTTACCTCCCTTTATAATTGTTCTTTAACAGTTAAAAATCATTAAAACCATTTCCTCTCACAAAATTTTCAAAATAAAAACATGGCTGTCTGTTTACGGTTCAGAATAAAAAATATCCGAAAAGTGTACATTAAAAAAAACTCATTCTCTTTCTCCCTCTCTCTCTCTCTCTCTCTCTCTCTCTCTCTTTCTTTCTTTCTCCCCGCTCGCTCTCTCTCTCTCTCTCTCTCTATATATATATATATATATATATATATATATATATATATAGAGAGAGAGAGAGAGAGAGAGAGAGAGAAAGAGGGAGAGAGAGAGACTGTGTGGATTCAGACACTTTCATTTAAACATACGTTATAATTAGGGCAAGGATAACAGCATATTCTTTTTATTGTTTTGAATCTCTAGTGTGTATCCGTTGATATCTTATATGCTTTTATATAGTGACTAGCGGGGGTACCCGGCGTTGCCCGGGTGTTTGGAAGTGTGTGTGGTATTAAATAAAAAAGAAACCGGGGGGGGGAGTAAAAGTTGGTAGGATCGAACCCGAAGCCCTGAGGCGAAGTTTGAAAATAAAATCGTCCAGCCAGAATGAATTACTGAAAGATGTTTGAATCTATTTAAGTAAGAACCAAATTGACAGGTGCGCGCAAGAAAGTCGTAGAGCAATAGCTATTCAGCAAATGAGGTCAATGACAAGGTTTGTTTGTTATAAGCGAAGTAAAAAAGAAAACAACGTTAAAACATAAGCAGGGGGGTTATCAAAACATCGAAAAAAAAACAAAAAAAAACTAACGTAAGGCAAACGAACGATGTTAAATGTAAAAATCAAAAAAGAAATGGCTTAAATAAGCCTGTTTCGATATTAAAATTTAAAAAATCGGTTGGTACCCGGGTGTTTTTTGGGTGTGTGGTCGTGGGTGGATAAGCGAAGTAGAAAAAAAAAGCAGAAAAACGAACTTTACGTGAAAAATGGCTTAAATAACACTGGTTCAATATTTAAATTTAAAAAATCGAAAAAAAAAAGACATCTCACACCACGATTCGAACCCAAAACGTTGAGATAACGAACCAACGCGCTAACCAATTGAGCTAACGCGACGTACATGAAATTTAGTCAGTTTCCCAACTATTTAAAGTAAATCAGGTCATGACGTCATCTGACGCATGCGTAGAACCAGTCGTCGTCACGAGAGGACCGTTTTTGTTGACTCCCCTCCTGTCGAAAATTGTCGATTTCGGGATGAAAAAATGAACGTTTTTAGCCAATTTTTTTATATTTTTCGAGCGAAGGATGGAGCTTCAATATGATACCGAGTTTGTGAATTTTGGTCATGTCTGTCGGAAGTTTTAGCGGACGCACAAACACACATACAAACATACAAACATACATACATACACACATTTTCGCTTTTATATTTATAGATGTGGTTTTCGGTTGATTAACTGTGTCTAAATGTGTCGGATATATTTTCCGTTTATTCTTTTTTTAAAAGTGAATTCTACTTTTCATATAATCATTCTTGTCTATTAAATTGCTGTATATAGGATCTGTTGGTATCGTTTTGTTCCATTTTTTGCAGGTCCATTCAACTGGCTATTTTATTTTATAATTAAAATAATGTATTGTTGGGAGGAGACTGTAAGTTTTTTTATTGTTTCTTTTCAAAATTTAAAAAAAAGTGTGCAAGTAAATTGACATCTGTTCCTTTATAATTTATATAAAAAAAATATTCAGAAAGAAATGTACTGTGTGTTGAATTTTCGTTGACAAAAATCTAAATTTATTACATCAATTCTCTTTCGCTTTAAAAATGTTTTAAAAGATTTGCTAAAAAATTGTTTTTAATTTATCTTTATTTGTTTCATTTTATTTTTTATTTATTTATGTGTAAAAGTTCAACTACCGTGGAATTTCCACGTGTTCTGTTAGTTTTCTATTATTATTATTATTATTATTATTATTATTATTATTATTATTATTTCAGTGTCATGGGACAAGAACGTCATTGAGGATGAGAAGTTGTCCTTGCAGTAGATTTAAAACTCAAGTAGGTGCGCTTGTTCTGGTATCAAGTCGTCTGGAAGGATATTCGAAAAAAATTAGGAATCCCTGATGTGTTGGGAAGTCTTCAGGCCTCTGCTATTGTAGGTAACACTAGTATCCTTAGGAAAACCTTTGATCTTTGAAGCTCCTGGTTTAGAGCCGAGATTGAAGGAGAGTCCCATCTTTTTGCAAGGAGCCGTTATCAAACGAAATCAAAATTATTCTTATTTTACAATAATCTGAATCTGCGTCGGAAATGTATAAACAGCAAAGCAAACTTCTGGTACATGTTCAGAATAAGCATTTAAGAATTTAACAAAGATTACTGAGTTTTACCGACAAATTTGGACTTTGCCGAAACATGTAAACGATTAATTGTGGAGTTATTTGGATAATCTGATCATTTCGCCATTTTACTTTTGCAGATTTCTTATTTGTATCTGTTTCTTAGATAAAGAAAATGACGCCCATTTCTTCTTTTTCTTTTTCTTTTTCTTTTGATCTTTCTTAGCCTTCTTCTTTTTCTTTTTATCCTTTTTTTCTTTTACTTTCTTTCCTTCTTCTTTTACTTCTTATTCTTCCAATATTTCTTCTTCTTCCTTTTTTCTACTTCTTTTTCCTTTTTGTTCATTTTTTTAACATTTCGTAAATATGCCTAATTCTGATTAATCCGCATCCATTTGCATTCTTCTCTCACAAAATAACAAAAGTGAAAAAGCACTGGAACCTTACCATTAACTCTAATCCTTGGTTCAGGTGGCAACAAACCCCCCACAATAAAAATGAATGAAGAATTATTTTTTTTTTAAATTATCCCTCATTTACAATCTGTCTCACCCCTAAAAATCTAAAAAGTAAGAAAAAATACCTAAGTTTTCTGAATTTGCTAAGTTGTGATTCATTAGTATATGGTGGAACGATAAAAGTGCCGCCCTAAAGAAAACAATATTACGGCTTTATTCTAAAACTTTTATTGAGAAAATCAATTCAGGTAACTTGATTATGTAGTAGAGCTGAGCGTCCATGCATAGCCATCGTTCATTCAATATAGCCGCCTTCAGCCTCAATTACCTTCTCGATACAGGTCCGGAACTGGGAGCATGCCTTTTACACAAGCACCCTTTGGATCTCGGTGAATACTGAGCAAATGGCGGCAATCGGGCTGGCTTTAGGTTATGGGTGATCATGTTGGTGATGTTCTCGAGATATGACCAAACGAAGTAATCCAGTGAGTTCAAGTCGGCGGGGGGGGGGCGTAAGAGAAGGGTACAAAGTCATAGCACTTTTCTAAAGCAAAGCCTGGGTCTCTTTGGATTTGTGGGCCGGCGCTGAGTCCTGCTGCCACATTCTGGGTCTGCCAGCGACCACCTTATTGCACCAGAGGATCACCACACTCTTCAGCACATTCAGGTACACTTTGGTGTTGACTTTCAAGCTGACTTTGAAGATGTGAGGTGGCATGATGTGGCCCTCACTTGAAACCACACCAAAGAACATAACCATAGCCGGAAACTTTGTTTTCATCATCCTGGGCACGTTTCTGTTATTTGTGGCAATCCAGCGATGCATTTTAAGAGTGCTGGCAATGGTCCTGTTTTCATAACTTGGATCAGTAGAGAGCATGAGCTGTACAGCAACGCATATCCGATCTCACTTGTTGAATATTGTGTTACTTTCAGACATGATAGAAGGCTCCTATTGTTCTTGGGATTTGTGCACAACTGGATAACTAGTAGATGGTCTGCAACAAAAAAAAGAAAACCGGTTTTCATCTAATGGAAATATAATCATGTCGTCCTTTCAGTGCGACAATTTTATCGTTCCATCCGGTATAAAAACTGTTTGTGGATTTTAATAATTTTTAAATAATAATAATTATCTTTATTAGCTGATTGAATTAAATTTAGACTACCGAGTTTTATGTCGGGTATTGGTTTTAAACTAAAACATTAATATAGTAAACATACCAGCAAAGCAAGATGAGATTGCCCGAGAAAAATAACAGATACCATTTCACAGATACATGTATCGTTTTCGTATCGCTTTGTAATTCTAAGCAAAGGCATGATAACTGAATTAATCATATGAATTTAAAAATTATTATATCTCAAAACTGTACTTGAATGTTGTTCAATAACAAATTTTAATTGTATATATAAAAAATATTTTAATTGAATATATAAAAAATATTTTAATTGAATATATAATTGAATATTTTAATTGAATATATAAAAAATAGTTTAACTGAATATATATAAAAATATTTTAATTGAATATGTAATTGAATATTTTAATTGAATATATAAAAAAATATATTACTTAAACATCTACTACCAATGGATATTTAGTATATGTCCGTCTGAAATCGAAACTCTACTATTACCGCCTGTTAATGTGCAATTCAAGTTACTATACTATTTGCTCAAACTAATGTACTGAGTTTCAATGCTCAATTCACAAGTGGACAATGCAGTATCTGTTCTGTGTCATGATACTATTCTCCAAGGCATAACCTCCTCCTTTAGAGAGGTAGCATAGTATCTGCTTTATTGTCATGGTACAAACTTCCAGGCATTACCTCTTCCTTTGTCAGGTAGCGTATTATACGAGTGACGTTCCAAAAGTAATGCCTCCTATTTATTATTTCGTCTTAATGGATCAGAGGGGATTGCATTGCTATAATGACTGGACATATGCATTCATAACTTGAAAGTTTAACCTCAGTTGCAGATATTGACGGTCTGAGAATGCAACCCCTGTCATGAACGTGCGTCAGAAGAAGAGATACGTCATTGAATTCCTGGCAAAAGTGCATTGAAAATTATGGTGACTATGTAGAAAAATAAATTCTGGAGCACAAAATGTCGCTCGTTTTAATGGGACCACGTCCGTCTTCGTAGTTCGTCAACTTTTTTAGTAAAAAGATAAAGTAGGTTTTACTTTTGGAACGGCCCTCGTATGACAAAGCACACTCCGGACGTCCATGCATAGCCATCGTTCATTGCTGGCAAAAATGCATCGAGAATGATGGTGACTTTGTACTAAAATATATTCTGAAACACAAAAGGTTACTCACTCTCGTCTTCGTAACTCTTCAACTTTTTTAGTTAAAAAATAGGAGGCTTTACTTTTGGAATGGCCCTCATATGTTCGTTTGTCATCAAATCATCCTCACAGGCATTACCTCCATTTTGTTAGAACAGTGTAATATATATATATATATATATATATATATATATATATATATATATATATATATATGTAATATCCCTAACCCCTCATCCCTTGAATGAACTTTTCCGTTAGCTATAAATGCTGCGTAATTAACGCTATTTGTGACTTGCTTTCTTTTGTGAATAAAACCTTTACAAAGATATTCGGCTCTTCGTTTTTCACTACAATTTTATTCACAATGGACCGAGTACTTCGTCCCGAACGATTCGACACCGAGTCTACAGCCTTCAATGCAGAAAAAAAGTACAAACACTGGAAACTCACGTTTATGAATTACTTACATACGGTTAACGGCACTGAAGAAACTGGAAACACCCAAACTGACTTCTACGCTTTGATAAATAGCATATCGGCTGATGTATACGAAATAATCCGTGACACAAGCGACTATGCATCTGCCATGAGAGCTCTGGACGCGGCATACATCAGGCCTACTAATATCGTTTACAACCGACACCAACTTATTACCATGAAACAACAACCAGCGCAAACAGTGGATTCTTTCAGACTACAGTTGGAAAACCTCGCTAAGACATGCAACTTCCAAGCCGTGAGTGCTGAAACAAATAAAAGCCAGTATATGCGGGAGGCTTTTATTAGCGGTATCTCCTCCTCCTCAATTCGGCAACGACTTCTCGAGAAATCCTCGCTAACTTTTCGGGAAGCATACGAGATGGCAAGATCTCTGGAACAAGCAGAAAAACACTCTGCGTGTTACAACCAGGAGAGTGTGATTTCTGCGCCAATAATTGCTTCAGGAGAAAATACGAGTCTGGCTGCAACACAAAAAAAAAAAAACGAGGCCGAAGGAAATTTTTTTTTTTCTGCGGGAATTCTCATCATTCGCGTCGCCTTTGTCCAGCACGGGACTCGAACTGCAATAAGTGTTTGAAAAAAGGACACTGGGCCAAAGTCTGCAAATCTTCCGTGTCAGCGGTGTTAAATGAAGACACTGATTTCCCGAGTCTCGCATGTCTAGGAAGGAAAAAAGACATTACTTTTACTAAGTGTAAAATAAATAGATTCACTGTCAATGCCATGATAGATTCTGGTAGTGTGGGGACTTTCATTAACGACAATATTGCAAAAAAAAAAAAATGAACCTCGAAATTATTCCCAAACACAAAGAAATATCATTAGCCGACCCTAAAATGTGTGCGAAAATTGTGGGAGAAACTAAAGTCGATATCTCTCTAAATAATAATGTACACTCTAGCATAATAGTGGAGGTCATTAAAAATTTATTTGTCGACTTAATCATAGGAAAAGATATTCTCGGCAGATACAAGATGGTAACTTACAAATTCGATGGACCGGAGGAAGAACTTATTATCGGAGCAGTCACCAAGAATACCTTTTTTCCATCCATGAACGTTTCTCCTCCCCCATTATTTTCTCATCTCGCTACGAAAACAACACCAATCAGCACCAAGTCACGTCGCCACACAATTGCTGATAGCAAATTTATAAGAGCAGAGACTGCAAAATTGTTGGAGGAAAATGTTATAGAACCCTCAATTTCACCTTGGCGAGCGCAAGTTCTAGTAACATCGAATGAAAACCGAAAAAAAAGAATGGTGATTGATTATAGCGACACAATCAACAGATTTACTGAATTAGACGCTTATTCGATACCAAGTATATCAAAGATTGTCGAGGAAATAGCCAGGTACAATGTTTTCACTACGCTTGATCTTAAATCAGCATACCATCAAATCCCCATCAGTAAGGAGGATCGTAAATTTACAGCATTCGAGGTGAATGGTAAATTATACCAGTTTACTCGCCTGCCGTTCGGGGTTACTAATGGAGTAAGCGCCTTCCAAAGGACCATTGACGGCATTGTCAGCAAAGAGCAATTAGTAGATACTTTTGTCTGTGGATAATGTTACTATCTGTGGAAAACCCCAAAAAGAGCATGACTATAATCTTCAAAGATTTTATGAGGTTGCTAAACAGTACAACATCACGCTTAATAATAAAAAAAGCATCGTTTCAGTCTCAACGATAACATTACTTGGGTACACTATCAAAAACAACCAGATATCACCCGACTATGAACGTCTTAAACCTCTACTTGAGATGCCACCTTCTCTAAATCTAAAATCACAAAGACGGATTATTGGGATGTTCTCCTACTACAGCAAATTTATCCAGAATTTTTCAGAGAAAATATTAGCACTAAACCGCAATAGAGAATTCCCGTTATCTTCTGTGGCGTTGGACTCTTTTATAAGACTGAAAAACGACTTGAAAGATGCTATGCTGGTAACGGTTGATCCAGAAAAAGAATTTATAGTAGAAACAGATGCTAGTAACAACTGTATTGCAGCTACCCTTAATCAAGAGAATCGTCCGGTTGCATTCTATTCCAGAACACTAAGCCCTAGTAAAACGAAACATCACGCGATAGAAAAAGAAGCAGCTGCTATTGTTGAAGCACTACGTAAGTGGCGACATTTTCTCCTTGGTAAACACTTTACTGTAATTACGGACCAAAAAAGTATTAGCTTCATGTTTGATAATACCAGGAAATCAAAAATAAAAAATGACAAAATATGCCGTTGGCACATTGAACTGTCACAATTTAAGTTTAGCATCGTCTACTGTCCTGGTAGAGAAAATATTGTCGCTGATACGTTTTCCCGAATATCTGCTCTCACTTATTCCTTACAAGATCTTCGGGACCTACACTGTAAATTATGCCATCCAGGCATTACCCGACTCTTCCATTGTTGCAAAGAAAGAAACTTTCCTTTCTCCCACGATCAACTAAAAGGAGTAACTAATTCGTGCTCGTCTTGCCAGTATTTAAAACCCAAATTCTTCACCGGTAACAAGGGAACGCTCATAAAAGCAATAGTACCATTTCAGCGATTAAATATGGATTTCAAGGGACCACTGCCTACGTCCATACATGGTAACAAATACCTACTTACGATAATCGACGAATACTCGCGTTTTCCTTTTGCATTTCCGTGTAAAGATATGACAAGCCCAACGATCACACAATGCCTGAATCAACTATTTGCGATATTTGGTATGCCCGATATGATTCACACAGATAGAGCGACTGATTTTCTGTCGGAAGAAACGACCAATTACTTACATGGGAAAGGCATTGCGACTTCGAAAACGAGTAGATATCACCCGGAAGGCAATGGTCAAATTGAGAAACTAAACGGCACACTATGGAAGGCCATACAAGTAACCTTACATTCTCGTAAAATGAGACTATCCTGCTGGGAAAATATTCTAACTGATGCTCTACATTCTATTCGATCATTGCTCTGCACAGCTACGAATGCGACCCCTCATGATAGACTATTTAAGTACAGCCGTAAATCCACTTCTGGTACTTCTATTCCCCTGTGGGCAAAACCAGGCCAAGTATACGTCAGAGATCATATTAGGTCGAGTAAAAATGACCCCCCGGTTACACCTGCGACGTTACTGGAGATCAACCCTCATTATGCCCAAGTACGACTACCTTCAGGCATCGAAACTACCGTCAACGTCAGAGATTTGGCTCCCAACACAATTAATGGAGACAACACGTTAGAGAATGGTTGCATGCCACCTGTGAGTAAGCCAGGGAGTGAAAACGAATGTATACAATATCCTGAAGATATAGAAGAAAACACCCGTGGGGAACCAGTTGAGAGCGAAATGCCAACCGAGCCGCTGTGTAGATCTGGCAGAATACTGAAATTTCCTGAGAAATACAAGGACTTCATTACTAAGTAAGGCACGAGAAAATAAGTTTAAATTATAGGCAAAAAAAAAAAGTTAGAGAAAAAAAAAATAATGAAAAAAATAAATAAATAAAATAACGAAAAAAAAACTTGAAGAGGAAAGTGTAATATCCCTAAACCCTCATCCCTTGAATGAACTCTTCCGTTAACTATAAATGCTGCGTAATTAGCGCTATTTGTGACTTGCTTTCTTTTGTGAATAAAACCTTTACAAAGGTATTCGGCTCTTCGTTTTTCACTACAATATATATATATATATATATATATATATATATATATATATAAAATATATATGGCGATTAAGCTACACTGAATATTCTGCGTTTCATCCACTATAGGATTCGTCAGGCTTATGCGCGAATCCTGTGGTTGTTTCTCGTTTTTATATATGTTGAGGATTTTAGTTAGCCAATCAGCTTTCTAGTATCCACCGCGCTTCTTCCTATCAGCCAATGGGCATGCATTTTATCGAACAAAGGATCTGTTTTAGAACTAGGTTAGTGGTTTAAGGCAGACGATTTTCCTCCTTTCTTTCTTTTTTTTATATAAATATATATATGTGTATACACATACATGCACACATACATATATACATATATATATGTGTGTGTGTGTGATCGTTTATGTATATTTATGTTTATTTAATTTATTTATAAATATATATATATATATATTTATAAATATATATATATATTTATAATATATATATTTATAAATAAATTAAATAAACATGAATATACATAAACGATCACATATATATATATGTATGTGTGCATGTATGTGTGTACACATTTATATATATAAGAAAGGAGGAAAATCGTCTGCCTTAAACCACTAACCTAGTTCTAAAACAGATCCTTTATTCGATAAAATGCATGCCCATTGGCTGATAGGAAGGGGCGCGGTGGATACTAGAAAGCTGATTGGCTAACTAAAATCCTCAACATATATAAAAACGAGAAGCAACCACAAAATTCGCGCATAAGCCTGACTAATCCTACAGTGGATGATACGCAGAATATTCAATGTAGCTTAATTGCCATATATATTTTATAAATTACTAACTAGCTCTCCTACGTATTGAGCATTTTTGAAGTAAATACTTAAAGTTTACGCATAAATCTATACTTTCGTATATTAATTTTATGTGAGTAAATGAAGTAGTTATATATATATATATATATATATTCATACGTCAATTATACTAGCAAAAATATATAAAAATAAACACGGTGGGTCACGCGCACACTAGTATATAAATAATTCATTCATTTAGAATGTACATAAGTGTGTGTGTGCTTTTTTTCTGTGGATAATTCCTAATAAAACTTTTAGTTTCTGTAAACTGATTATTAACCATTCTTTCCTCATACAACGTGTGACCACGTGTGCTATATCCTATCCTTATCGTCCGTGAACCAAGAATGCTATCATACTTTCAGTGGCTATAGCAGTATAGTCATTCTTGGCAGCACTGTTTTCATTTCCGTAATAATTCACCTGATTCATGTTAAAGGTTACATTGGCCGAAAGATTGTGAGAATAAACCCGAAGATGAGAACAGTAGTTCGAATAATCCAAACAATATCGAATTCATTTGTTTTACCGTTTGCAAAATTGCTCAATAGAAATTTATAAAGATTGAAATAACTCCAAAAGCAAATTTGTCACCGATTGTGTCACGGACACCATGGTTGAACTTGAATAAACTTAGAATATTCGATAAAAGTTGAAGTTTTGGTATTATCAGTGACACATTGATGTCGTGATACATTACAAAACAATTAAAAGAAAAAAATGTACTCCCTGAAAGACGAGCGAGAAGATGTCGATACCGATTGACGAAAACAAATATTTTCATGCAATTTAAATTTATCTGCTGATTCTAGGAATGAAAATACGGAACAATCTCAGTTTAATTTATATATAAACTATTCGTCAAAGAAAACGTAAAAGGATTTATGGGAACAGCTAATCTGTTACATAATATACATGAAGCAAAGAATAACGGGCATTATTACTACAGAAAGAATACATTGTTCTTTTTGGATACATATAAAGGTCCGGAAGCAAAACAAAAGTCGGTATTTAGTGGAAGCGAAATATACTGAAACGAAAGACAAATACAACAAATAAAGTAGTTACACATCAGGCTGACTGCCAAGTGTGCATAACTTGTGCCTTATGCCGAAAGGCATATTTTTCCGGTATTTAGAGTAAGGGGAAGAATTCATATCAGTAAATGTCACTCAAATTTTGTTTTAATGTTCTAGGAGTCCATGCGACTGCTACCAGAAGCAGGTGTCTGATTGACGCAGCATCAGAGTTGTAAAGCATATGCAAAGATGTACATACAGTTAGACTACATGTGACAGATTTGAATAATGTGCAGGAAAGAGAATAAAATCTTATTTTAAATGTAATGCATGTGTAGAATGAGTTTTCTTAACTTGCAAAAAGAAGGGCGTTTGGCAGAACACATTTTAGGGAGATAGCTCAGATAATTCCACTCTTACACTCCTGCTGGCTCTAAAATATCGGATCTAAATCGTATAAATAAGAGGAAGTTGCGCATTGCGTATAGGATGTACATGGTACACTTTATTACTTTCCATTTGTAGAAATTTTGTTGTCTACATCGCTATTGTAGATTCATTATTTCCGACTAAACAGTGTCTTCTCTTCACTCCAAGTTTTATTGTTCGGTGCACATTATCGAAGGAACACATGAATAAATCTGATGTTTTTCTTTTATCTCAGCGTACAGATAAGCACATTCCAGAACACTTAAATTACGTCTGTTAAAGATGACATCATTATTTTGTATGTGTGTGTGTGTGTGCGTGTGTGTGTGTGTGTGTGAGAGAGAGAGAGAGAGAGAGATCGTTAATACTTTATCGCAAACTGATTTCCGTGCTAATAAGACAGTTCAGGGCGAAGAATACGCTTATAACCGCAGACCAGCATCTACTTAAAGCTTTTGCAACATGGCACTTGAGAAACCTGCTATTGTTCACGATAATAGACTGAAAGGCGAATGAACACACGTTACGATCCTTACCTACGTTTAGATGTGTTCATCAGTGAAACTTAAATTATTCTCAGTTATTGGCAATAAACACGATGGCAATTGAAAGACACATCAATGGCCGTTGACGCTTATGAAAAATATGAGATATAATTTAATGACTTACACTCTATATTCTGTATGTATAAAACTCAATATTTGTGTGTGATGTTTGCGTCTTTTCTATAGAAAGAAAGGTTAGAGAATCTACATAAAATCTAAATGCCGTTATTACTTATTTATTTATTACTCTTTTTTACTATTGGCACTTGGGCGTGGGGGCGACTAATGAGGATCATGTCTACAGGGAACTATGTGGGGAATTGAGCAGCGAGATGTCAATTTGCATTATATTTAGACTTGTGCATGTACGTACAGTCAGAGAAGCAAGAAACGGGAAGGGAACTCTACAATCTAGTAGTCAGAGGGAAGAAGCCATTCAATTAGAGGGCTTTCCGGCATCTAGGGCTCTCAACAGTAAATAGGTGATATTTTATTGCTTGTTGGGTTACTCAGGAGTATGTACCTCAAGAATGCACAAGTACTATGAGTTCATCAGAACACATTCCATTAAAGTACTTGTAAAACAGGCACAAGGATGCAACATTGCGACGATGGGACAGGAGTTGCAGCTCGACTGATAGTGTGGGATTTATTAGATCAGATACTTTTTTGGACGCTGTCTAAGAGAGATAGACAAATGGTAGATGCACCAGCCCATGTACTCAATGCACGGGCGAATGGAGTCTTTGTAGAGGTATAGGTACTCTCAAGTGTGGGTAGTTTTTTAACATGGAAGAGAGAGCTCATTTTTTTGTACCAGCTTTGGGTATTTCCTCAATGTATTTGTTCCTATTCATGCTTCCTTTGAATGTTAAGTTAAGGAGTTTAAACAATGAGCTCTTAGGTAGGGTGTTATTACTCATTGCGATCGATAGTTGAGAAGATTTCTTGTAAAAGGAAAGATGTTTAGTCTTAGTGTAAAATAAAATTTACGAGATAAAACAATTGAAGTGTTCCCGAATCTCTGACTGCACCCCTAAGTGGGCTAAAACCCCTTAAAAATCCAAATATAGCCTAATTTCTTACATTTAAATCATATGTATATTTTCTGAGGACCACACTAGAACTGGTACCGAATCTTTAAGTACTTTCCTGGCCCCAAAAAGCTACAAGGGGTGAACTTTGTTTAAAACGCCACATAAACCCTGTGTATCGCTTTATTGCAGGTCAATATTTTTTAAATTTTGAAATTGCTATTAAATTCAGAGAAGTAAAATTTGGTACATTGGAAGAGCATAACAAGATGCCTTATTTCCCTGAGTTTTGTGGAATTTGAACAAAAATTTTTGCAAGTTATGCTAATTTTTCTATTTTCTGGTAATTTAAGTGTGTATCACTTTATTGCAAGTGTCTAAAAATGTATATTTTCGATAATAAAACAATATTCTAATTTCATATTTCTATTTATATGAAATAAAGAACATATCCAGTAACAATATTGACTAAAAACAAGAACGAATTTCACAAAGAAATATTTATTTATTAACATAACTCTCCTGCTTCAGAATCACTTTGAATTGCATCTTGTCAACTGATGATGTCAATCCGCAGATTTGAGATGATGTAATGCTATAGCAAACTTCCAAAATCTTCCTCCAAATTTCATCCTTGAATGAAAATTGAACACCTCCTTCATAAACTTTTAGCTTTGTTATTGACCAGAGCTTCTCGATTGGGTTTATATCTGTAGAACAAGGTAACCATGTCATCAAATTTTCTCCGCTAATACCTAATAACTTAAGGTTGGCTGAGTGGGATGGTGCATTGTCATGCATAAACATCAATTTGCGGTGACACGCCAATGGCAGGTCATTAAGCCATGGTGACAAATGCTCATTCAAAAATAAAATATAAGACTGGCTTGTCAGTTTGACACCTTCTGACGCTCGAAATGGTCCAATTAGTTCATCGCAGATTATTCCAGCCATAAACATGACACCTCCACCTCTCTGTTGATGACGGAATCAATGAGGGGTAGGGAATCCAAGAGGACTCCAAACTTTGGCCCACCTATTTGGTTCATCAAGGGTTGCTCTGGCCTCATCGGTGGAAAGAACATTTTCAAAGCTGGTTTTCATGTATTTCTGAGCCCAAACCAAA
>NC_136499.1:72832408-72862408 GCF_053919585.1 Euprymna scolopes | reverse complement strand
AGGTTAAATTTAACAATTTCTGTTTTACTCTTTTAAGGATTATTAAAACAAGTTTTTTATACGCACGTGTAGTCAGAATCGTTATTTTTCGTAATTTAAAAATGGTCGACCGAAAAGAAACGATGTCCAATAAAAGTTGTTTTTTTTAATATGGTAATATTTTTTACTTTTTAATATTTAAAAACACAGTTAGATTGGATACAATCACTGTTATAAAATATTACGGAAAACGGGCTTGTAAATTTCTAGTTTAGTGATTTTGAACAAACCGGACGTTTCATTTTTATATATATAAATAGATGAAGTGACACGCACAAGTATTGGATACATGCTGTTTTCCGTTATACCTCTAGTTTTATTTGCTATTTTTTCTGATATGCGGTAAGTAATATCTCGTAAAGTTGTTTTAGTTGTATGTGGAAGGAAAATGAAAAACTCATGGATGCATTCGTTTTTTATCAAAGTTCAAAATTACATATATCAATTTAATATTTTGTTGTGTAACTTCTGTGTTGTTTCACTGCTACCAATGGCTTTCTTACAGTTTGCTAAGTTATTCACCATTATTTTACCCCATTCTTCTTTGCATAATTCCTCCAGTTGCTTGATATTTTGTGGATTTGTCTTATAAACTTTAACCTTCAAAGTATTCCATAAATTCTCAATCGGATTCAAGTCAAGAGAATTACATGATCAATAGAGAGTACTAATATTATTAGTTTCAAACAATTCCTTTGTAAGTTTTGCGGTATATTTGGGATCATTGTCGTGTTGAAGCATGAATTCCGACCATGTCCTAAGGAAGTTGCAGATTTTTGAAGTTCCTTCTTTATGTTACAATTTATGGATCACTTGTAACTCACTAGTCCCCTTGAATGAAAGGCATCCCCATATCATAATGGAACCACCCCCAAAACTTAACCCCTTAAACTGTAGGTATGGTACTGTACTTGTTGACGGCAGGGACATTTTTGCCAAACACTTGTTGGTGTGTTCCGTCCGAATAGTTCAACTTTTGTTTCATCCGACCAGATTGTCTTTTCCCAAAACTGCATTTCTTTTTATAAGTTTTAACGAACTTTAATCGGTCTTTGACATGTTTGCTTTGCAGTAAAAGCACTTTTCTTGGTGATCTTGAATGGAAACTTGTGCAATATAAAGCTCTGCAAGTGGTATCCTTACATTAATTCCACCACTCCCAAGGTTAGTATTCATTTCCAAACGAGTAATGAAGGTATTTTTGCACATTTCTCCTAATCCACCTTGAAGTACTCTCATTTATTTTTCTCGGTTTTCCATTTCTTGGAAGATTTGCTGTACCGTCGCCATACTTCTCATACTTTCTGATGATATTTCCTACTGTACTTTGTGCTAGATTTACTTTTTTGCTAATTTTTCCGTAACCTTGTCCTTCTTTGTGACGTTCAATCATTCTATCTCGCATATCTTTGGATAAATTTTTAGTTTCCGCCATTTTTAATTCTTGCCACGGGACAGAGCACACAGTAAACCGCAAGTTTTTACATCAGTTTCCTTCTCCTGGATACATGTCTTAACAAGGACTGGGGGTGCATCTCTCCCAGTGAATTAATGCGCCCCCAGATACCAACCTGGAAATTTTTTCGACTCGGCGTAGGAAATATGTATGTGTGTGTGTGTGTGTGTGTGTGTGTGTGTGTGTGTGTGTGTGTGTGTGTGAGAGAGAGAGAGTGAGAGAGAGAAAAAAGAAAGAAAGAAAGAGAAAAAGATAAAGAAAGAAAGAAAGAAAGAGACAGGCGCAGAGATAGAAAGACAGAGACAATGAAAAAGAGAGCCGGTTGGAGGAGAAAGATGAACTTTCATAGAATGTTTACTTTGTAATGCCGGAGAGTTGTAATTTGATCTCGCAATTGTTTTATTTGATTGAACATGAAATAAATCTGATTTCCGAATACACACAATAGTGTGACTTCGACATGGCCTTTTGTCCGAATAGATTTTTAGATACCAATCATGTAATAGCTTTTGATCAAAGTCAAGATAAAGGTTAGTGGCATTATATTTTGATTTTAAACTTCGTAAGGCGACATAAAAGTGATGTAAAACTGTATATATATATATATATGTATATATATGTGTGTGTGTGTGTGTGTGTGTGTGTGTGTGTGTGTGTGTGTGTGTGCGTAAAACTTTCGACAGAGGCGACGTATTTTCACGGAATCAGTATCGTTTTTAACCTCGACCCTTTGGACGACAAATATCGAAAGATTGGCTGAAAACATTAATTCCTTCACCCTAAAATGGGAAATTTCTACAAGGACGGGGTCGCTTCTTTCGCCGATATTTTCGAAAATCATCCTCTATTTTCGATTGACTAGCCTTAATTTAAACCTTCGCCACCTCCGGTTTGGCGATGGACGCAACAGCAAAGACGTCACTTTTTTGTTGTTTTTGTTTTTTCACGTTCTTTTACTCCTTCTCCTGCCTACTACCACTTATTTATTTATTTATTTGCTCAACACACACTTCCAAACACTTGGGCAATGCCGGGCACTCAGGCTAGTCTATAATATAAATATCACCTATCTGTTTAAATGTATGTATGTATGTATGTATGTTTGTATGTCTGCCTAAAACTTTCGACAGAGGACACGGATTTTCATGAGATCGCTATCATTTTGAAGCTCGGCAAAGATCGAAAAATTGGATAAAACATTAATTCCTTCACCCTCAACTGGGCACTTTTCTAGAAGGAGAGGTCGCTTTTTTCGCCGATATTTTCGAAAGTCATTCCCTCTTTTCGATTGACTAGCCTTAATTTAAACCTTCGCCACTTCCGGTTTGGCGATAGACGCAACAGCAAAGACGTCACTTTTTACTTCGCGGTACGGGTTCAAGCTTGCCTGCCTACTACTGCTTTTTTTTTGCTCAACACATACAAGCAAACACCCGAGTAACGCCAGGCCCCTAGGCTAGTTTATTTATAATTTTATTTATAAATATTTTTAGAAATTACTTTTTTATATAAAACAAAGTTGCTATTTACTTACCTTCCCACAGGAGCAACATAAAACACAATGTCTGTTTTTAATGTAGAAAACAATTTATTTTAAGTGGGTGTGGGGGATGATATTAGATTTTATTAGAATTTATTTAGATTTTATTTACAGGCATAATAAAATAAGATTTTAATCTAGCTTTCTTAAAAGGAGTAGCCTCAGTCTAAATGATTTCCCCCTTCTTAGTTTTATTTTTTAAATTTTGCGTATTGTCTATTTCCGTTTCTACATTATTTGGGACGAGTTTGTAGCCGATAAATGGAGTATTTAGAAAAAAAACAAAGGTTTCAACTGATTTTTTCTTTGTCAATTCTAATAAGTAACAATGGTAGGTTCCAAATTATGCAGTCGGAATTACTTGAATATTACTGTATTATTTAACAAAGAAACAACTTTAATCGTGGTAGCAGGTGAAAAAATGCCGCCATCTTGTTTAAATCGAAACGTAAAATTACTTTCCTTTTGAACTTTTGATCGTTTTCATCAAATTCTATTTTTTTATTTTCTTTAATTAATAATTTTCTACCTTATCGATTTTCGTAATCATTTTAATATAATCATCTTAAAAATACGTAGAATACATAGGTACCATTGGTTTATGTGAAATTCAGTATTACGATTTCCGAAATTTCGTCCCAATAGTGTAGAAGCACCAAACTTTTTGTAATTGCCATATATATATATATATATATATATATATATATATATATATATATATATATATATGTGTGTGTGTGTGTGTGTGTGTGTGTGTGTGTGTGTGTGTGTGTGTGTAAAATAAAAATGACGCCTTTTAACGTCAACTTGTCTGGGTCATTTTGACATTTGCTTTTCTATTTTATATTTTATTCAATCACCATTCAATCTTCTTTTTTTTTCTTCTTCACCCATTTTTCTTAATTACACATTGTCTCGGCAGCCGAGTTTAACGCATATCTTATTTTTCTTTTAATAATATTATTGGAATTCTTTCCTCTTTTCCTTGTACCTATTTGTGAATTATTCCACGGATTTTGGCCTCTTGGATTATTTTGGACCATCTTCCAATTACGCGATTTCCTTGGATTTTACTTGTGCGAATGGAAATTTAACTAACTTTCTTGGATTTACATTTTTACCGTCATTGGATACTTTACCTTCACCAGACTATCTATTCACGTGAAATCACCCTTTTCTTCACCCTATTCCCTCTGCTTCACTTTTTGCTATCAAGTAAGATCGTTGACTTACTTGCAGTTTCACCAAATACTTTTGCAAGCAAAATCCGATCCCGCATTTTGCTAATTCCTACCCTCTGATGAGAAGGAAAGTATTTCTTCGAAACTCCGCAGATTAAGGACTATCCACTTATTTAGTATTTCCTTTTCAAATTAAATATTTTTTTAACTCTTTTTCAAAGCGTTTTAACATGTTTTATTAACTATTTGCTCTTATATATAAATAAGTCTTGGACTTCC
The DNA here is from genome assembly GCF_053919585.1 of Euprymna scolopes. Taxonomy (NCBI): domain Eukaryota; kingdom Metazoa; phylum Mollusca; class Cephalopoda; order Sepiida; family Sepiolidae; genus Euprymna; species Euprymna scolopes. The sequence goes on along the minus strand of NC_136499.1, from coordinate 72,857,913 downwards.
GGTTCTTTGACTGTCATGGCTCTTGTGGGCTGCGACGTTGTTTGGCTGTGGAATTTATTATATACAATCTCTCACATTCTGAAAATCCTATCATAAGTTGCTCGTTTGGTTAGCATTGCTGGATGGTATCGTCCTTTCGAGTCAAAACTCCTACTTGTGAGACATCGGCTTGGGGTTATTAGCTGGTTGGATGACCGCGCCCCTTGTCGAGACGAAGTAGGTTCATTTCACAGTCTGATTTCGGCGCGGTTTGCTTGATCTGTGTTGGTTAATAGAAATTCTTGTGTGCAGGGCGTTTGCTCAGTTGGTAGAGTGTTTGCCTTGCATGCAAGAGGCTCGGGTTTCGAATCCTAAGTTCGGATGTGTCTAACTGATGAGCCCAAATAAGGGCGAAACTTGCTACAATCACAGACAGGAGCTGATTCTCGCGGCTAGAGGTTTGACATTCATTTTCTCCTTAGTTTTTCAAATCACAAGCCAGCTCTCAATCAACTGACCGAGTACATAAAAGGCGAAACCTGAAACTCTTACTCCTCTTTCCACCTGGCCATGCCGGGCAGCAGACTTCGCCTCCCTCCAGGCCGAACGTGAGTACAACAAGCTAACATGGCGATCTTCTAACTCGCATTTGTTTCCACGTGCGGTACCCAAACGAACATTCTTTATGATGCTACAGAACTGCTCTCGTCGATACACCGACACACACACACACACACACACACACACTACAACACGGAAATACACTGAAGACTTTTCTCTTTCTTTCTCTTTTAACTGGCTTCCTTCGCCCCAACGACTGCTGGCTGCATGCACGTATGGACTGAGCTGTTCTCTCCTCAACAACCCGGCAATATATTAAATCTGTCTTTACACAAGAACACTTTCACCTACTAACCCCTTTCTCTCTAGTACCCACTACTAACGAGGATGACAAATAAAGTTGCTTTTGAATATAGAATGAAACTCCATTTACGTTGTCTCTTATTCTATATTTGGTGACCCCTGAATAGTAGCCTTCAATGGCTTTCTTTGTTTGTTATTTTCGTTTTGCTTAGCTTCTTAAAAACAACAAACGCTAACATTTCACGTTGTTGCAGGATTCTTTCCTTTCAAGAATTCATTTTGACTGCATACTCGTCACGAAAAAAAAAAGAAGCATGAAAAGTACGCATTTTTCATAGAAAAGCAAACACAATCTTCAAAATGTCGCTTACTCATCGCTTGAGAATTCTCTACTGTTCTACCACCACGCATTCTTTTTGTCGAAAATAAAAACAAAACATCATCACTAGACACTTAAAACTAAAAAGCTGAAACAGTTTCAAAAACACGTGTCACATAACAAAGCTAAAAATATTTAAGCGGAAACGTATTTCACCTCCCACATTTTCACGGAAAATGATAAAACGTTTCACCGGATACGTTTCCACTAAACGAATAAAACAAAGAAAAAACATCTTTTCTTTCACAACGGCTACATATAAAAAAGAGTGAACACTTTATTCGTGTACGAAAATACTCTTAAAACTTGATTTTTATTTGTTTTTCATGCTACCTTTTTCTACTACCAACTTCCTGTCTTATACGCACACCGCAGATATTACACCAACAACAACAACAACAATCGCAAAATTATCTCACACACAAAAAAAATTTCTTTTCACCGAAAAGCAACAATTTTTTTTTTCGACAGAAAAAATAAATAACTGTTTACGGAGTAGTCGAGTCCAATAAAAACGCGTTACTGGCGACTAGCCACCTAAAACACTCTTCACAGAAGAACACACTCGAAACCTTTATTTTTTCACAACCTCCACCGAAATAAACTCGTCAACAAAACAATTAGTCACCGACATTTAGCAATGAGCAACTTAACGACTTCAAATTTCACTGGAGTAGTTCAAATTTAAAGAAATTATATACAATTCTACGAAACAAATTTGAACACAGTCACAAGCGTCAAGCCTCGTGTTGGCACAAAAAAATGGATTTTACGACTGACACACAGAAAATAACTTTTCTTTTATTTCGATAAAATTTTTGGGTTTCTTCCGAAAACCAATCCAACAATGAGGTATCTGTAGCGCCCAAAACTTGCTACAATCACAGAAATGAGCTAATTGTCGTGGCTCGAGATTTTAAATTCATTTTCTCCCTGGCTTGTCCAATCACAAGCCAGTTCTCAGTCACGTGACCGAGTACATAAAAGGCGAAATCTGAAACTCTTACTCCTCTCTTTCTCCTTGGATTCAGCTGGCAGCAGACATTAGCCTGGGGCTGTTGCCTCAGGTCGAACGTGAGTACAACAAGCTAGCATGGCTCTCTTCAAACTCACATTTGTTTCCACATGCGTATTTACCCAAACGAACTTTGTTTATCATGTTACAGAACTGCTCTCGTCGATACACTGACACAACACACACACACACACACACACACACACACACACACACTACAACACGTGTTACATATAGGGGTTTCATTGAGAGAGTCTTAGGAAGAGATGCTTAGAAAGAGTCTTATTACAGTGAGGGATGTTGTAAGACTCAGAGAGAAGTTGTAATAAGAGACTTAGAGAGATATTGTTCATGTTAGGAGAGATTCTTATATATTAAAAGTTCATTCCTTAATTGTGTTGAATGGAAGAAGAAGAAAGCTCTTTGAGTGACATAGTGTTCAGACAGTTCGGACATTGTGTAGACATGATGATGTTGAGACGTGTATGTAAAGACATATAACACAAATATATAATACAATTGGACTTTACCTTTCTTAAGAATCATAAGACACAAGAAGAGCTTTACAAAAAACACTTGATGGTTTATTTCGTCACGACCGGCCGTTCCATCACCAAGAATTCAAAGTCTCACATTTTTCCTTGAAGTGACGTCTCGCTTCCTAGACCTGACTCCCTCCGAGTTTCTTCACTGACTGTTTTCTAACCCTAAAGTTTTTTTCTCTATTCCTAGAACTTTCTATTTTCCGTGACGTCATGACGTGTTCTGGACATACGTGTCCAAAACTTTTCCTATTTCTCAGTAACCTATTTATCCAATATGTTAAAAACATTATCTTATAAGCTGCATTCTTTCAATTTAAAATTTCATAACAAACTTGATAGTTAACATTATTTCCTTGAAATATTTATCTATTTCTAAACAAATGTTTGTTTTACATTTTTAAATTCTCACACGTAATCTATTTCTAAACTAGATTACGAGGTTCGAATTTCGCCTATGCCATTTCATTTTCATTTTAAACTAAATTCTCCATTTTTATACTTACATGAAAAGGGGACAACCCTTATCATGTAACACACGGAAATACACTGAAGACTTTGCTCTTTCTTTCTGCTTTAACCGGCCTCCTTTGTCCTGACGACTGCTGGCTGCAGGCACGCGTGGACTGAGTTATTCTCTCCTCAACAACCCGGCAATATATTAATTCCAGGTTTACACAAGAACACTTCCACCTACTAACTCGTTTCTCTCTTGTACCCGCTACTAACGAAGATTACAAATACAGTTGCTTTTGAATATAGAATGAAACTCCATTTACTTTGTCTCTTATTCTATAAACACAAAACAATATTTTTGGCTTCCAGCTTTTTCGAGAGGCGCTTGAAAAATGAGCTTTACACGTTGGAGCTGGAAGAAACGTTTCTGGTGCTTTTTAGTAATAGGTATTTAGAAATTTACAGTCATGACGTATTCGTGACTTAAGCAATTCTAACTACGAAAAGAAAAAGCAGGACCCAGTATCAATGCTTCTACTCAGTGCGAACCAAAATAAACTGACTTTGCAACTAAAACTAAAACTGAATTCAGGATTAGTTTAAGGTTAGATTAAAGTTAGTCGATGGTTTAAAACATAGTTCGAGTCGTATTGTGTAGATTATTCGGTAAAGTTTGTTAATGTTAGCCAATCTCAGAAGTATTTGCTGAAATTCGGAATTAATGACGTAAGTATTGAAATTTTCTTGGATGTCTATTCTTAAAAAATGCTGCAGTTTTTTTTTTTTTTGGAATGGTTGGTTCATCTTTTTCATTGATGTAGTATATATAATGGTATATTCCCCACTAGCGAATTTAAATGACATAAATATCATGAGAGTAATCTATGTAATGCCTGATAACTAAACTGACATTTGAATTACGTCCTTTCAAAGTTAACTCTAGATGTAAGAAACAATAATATTCAATAAATTTGTGCTATGTATTCCTTTTTTATTTATTGTATATAAGAAATATACATGAAACTATTGAAAGAAAAATCATGCAATAAAATGAAAAACAAATGACACATGATGTTTATTAAAATAGGTTTGAAAATGGTTATGCAGCAGGCTACAGATCATCCCGGCCAGAAAATTCAAAGGTATATATTGCCGGCTCGATCAAATAGGTTCGGGGCGTTGTCCCTGGACTTGGTAGAGGCGATTTTGGATAACAATAGCGTCTTTGTGTATAACCAAGAACACAACACCGATTGGCTATAAAAGAAGGAATTAAAGCGATAAAATATAGAACATGTATGTATAATGAAATGAAACTGAAATTAATCATTAAAACAACACAAGGGTCACTAGATAGCAATAGCAACCTAAAACAGTTTTGTAAAAGAGAAATTGATCAAAAATGAAATTTTAGAATATAACATTTTTATACAAGATATAAGAATATAAGTTATTTTCAATAATGAAAATGTGCAATTACGATGTGTTTGGATAAAGAAGTTTAGTAAATAGTAGTCCTTACTCAATATGTTCATAGAGTAAATAATATGTATGTGTACATAACTTACATATGTGAGTCTTTGGCAGTGTGTATGTGTGTGGATGTATCATGTTCTTATTAGTGTGTATATAGATTGTGCGAGTTGATGAAGGCTGGCTAAATGAGTCGTTAAGTTTTTGTTTTTTGTTTTTTGTTTGATTGTTTTGGTTTTTTTTGCGAAGCTTCCCTTGCGAAGCTTCCCTTGTGAAGCTTCAGGGGAGGGTGAAGAGCATATGTTCTGTTGATATTCAGGTGCATCTGTCTGGGGTATAACTTTGGATCTGGTGACAGACGCCTCAACCATCTACTGTTTATAGATGATTTGAAAATATTCTGTAGAAATGAAAAGGAAATGGAGAGACTGGTAGAACTTGTGGGGACATACTCAGAAGACATTGGGGTGGAGTTTGGGATTAGTAAATGTGCGGTGCTGGTGATGAAAAGAGGAGTAAAGGTTCATTCGAATGGAATAGTGCTGCCAAATGGAGAAATCATGAAAGAAATAGAAGATACAGGATATAAGTATTTGGGAGTGCTGGAGGGTGTAGGCATCATGAACAAATAAATGAAGGAAAAAGTCAGGAAGGAGTATCTTAGAAGAGTGAAACTAATTGCAAAGTCGAAACTATATGGAGGAAACCTAATGAAAGCAGTAAATGCATGAGCAGTCAGTGTTTTGAGATACAGTGCAGGAATTTTAGAATGGTCTGACAAGGATTTGCATGCCATGGATATCAAAACAAGGAAAGTTTTAGCAATGTTTGGTATATTTCACATTCGAAGTAGCGTAGCAATGCTGTATCAAAAGAGGAGAGATGGTGGGAGAGGATTGAAAAGTGTAAAAGATTGTGTTAGAACTGAGGAGATGTTGTTGAAGGAGCATGTGGTTAGAAGTGAGGAGTGGATGCTTAAGGTTGTGGCTAATGAAGTGGAGGTATGTGAGACCAAGTCTGATTATGTGAAACGTATGGATAGAGAAAGGGCAGAGGAACTGGCTAGGAAGAAAATGCACGGAAGGTTCTTCCAGGATATAGCAGAAGTGGCTGATGAAAGATCATGGCAATGGCTTAGAGCTGGGTATCTGGCTAAGAGTATTGAAGCTTTTGTTTGTGCAGCACAAGAGCAGGCATTAGGAACACGATTGTTCAAAAAAGTGGTTCTAGGAGAGGAAGTTGCTGCAGAATGCCGGATTTGTGGTAAGACCTCAGAGTCAATTGCGCACCTTGCAGCAGGGTGTAGTAGACTGGACCAGAGAGAGTACCGCAAAATATATTGGGAGGTGTGTAAGAGGGTTGGGGTGAAGTGTGATGGAAAATTGTTTGAGGAGGTGCCTGATGAATTGAGAACAAGTGAGGATGGCAAGGTAGAGGTATGGTGGGACAAAAGTGTCATAACGACCAAGCAATTGAAACATAATCGTCCGGATTTGGTCGTTATTGACAAGGTCTCAAAAAACTGGTAGATTTTAGACTTCTCAGTACCCTGGGACAGGAATGTGAGAGAGAAGGAGAATGAGAAGTGGAGCAATTATGCTCCATTGGCCTTGGAGATAAGGCGTATACACGGGGTTAAAACACAAATAATCCCGGTCGTAGTTGATACACTAGGAGTAGTATCAAGTCGTCTGGAAGGACAATTGAAAAAAACTACAAATCCCGGATGTTTTAGGTGGCCTTCAAACCTCTGCAATTATAGGTACCACCAACATCCTTAGGAAAACCCTTTCCAGAGAGACGTTCATAAACGAAATTATTATTATTATTATTATTATTATTACTATTATTATTATTATTATTACTATTATTATTATTATTATTATTATTATTATTATTATTATTATTAGAAGAAGAAGAAGAAGAAGAAGAAGAAGAAGAAGAAGAAGAAGAAGAAGAAGAAGAAGAAGAAGAAGAAGAAGAAGAAGAAGAAGAAGTGACGTCAAATTGTGGATTTGGAGTGGGGTGAGGGTGATAGATATTGGAATCGATTCCAAAGAGTTTTTAGAACCAACCATTGCATTAAAGTGATCTTGCCATTCTTGCAACAAACATAATAACAGAAGAGCAAAAAATAAACAAATTATAAATGTCAAACGGATCCGTGCAGTTTTAAACATTGGACCTGTCCGAAAAGAGAGACAGATGTTCCGAAAAAGAAATAAGAAAAAGTTAAGTAGAAATTAAACCGATGGATCTGAGGAAGGAGAAAACGTAGGAGTAAGTGTAGGAAGATGGGAGCGGGAAGAGGAGGAGAAGGAAAAGAAGAAAAACGAGGAGGAGGAGGGGGTTCTTCAGCGATGCTTGTAAACATTGATCTCTGGGCATTCAATCGATCTGTCCAGGTTACATGTTCCAGATATTCGCGTTATTAATAGACTAATAAATTTCAAGATGCTTTGTGTATGGCTGAGAGCACCCATCACGAAGCCCTCCGATATAACGGATTTCCCTATGCCTTTGGTAGCAGAGTAAACATATGAAATAAAAGAAAACTGATTAGCCAGCTCTCCATTAAGTAAAACATATAACGTAATAATGGTCGTTACGTCATTATTTCAATGTATCTATATATAAATATCTATTTATTTGCATGTAAGAGTCTATTTATATAATGTGAGGTATGTGTATATGTTTGAATATTTGTATGTACAGGATTTATTCCTAAACTATTTAACTGAGTATGAATTTTGGAATACAGCTGTCATATGTATGAGTTTAAAATTTGGGTCATATTAAGTTTAATTAAGTTATATGCAAAGAGGTAAAAAGAAAATAGAAGCACTGCATGAAAACACAGATCCTATTTTAATGAAAAGTATTAGACACCAATGAAGCAAGATTACTTGAATTTCAATTTCTTAAGATATTTTAAGTTCATGTCTTACATTTGAGATATTTTCTTGAATGAGAATCAGATGATCGATCTCAATCCAAATTAGAATATGGATTCTAGACATAAGTTTCAGTAACATTGTATGGTTTCAATCTTCGACTTCGTAAAAAGACATGAAGTAGTACAAAACTTTCTGCTTGAGTAATTAATTTTACTTGTCCTAGCGTGGGTATTCTAGTATTTATCGTATATATATATATATATATATATATATATATATATATATATATATATATATATATATATATATATATATATCGATAGTAAACATTCTAAAGCCAAAGATGTATTTATTTCACACTGCTGATGTTTTATTGTTAATATGGTTTGTTTTACGAGTCTGTCGTTGGATGGTGGAAATTCACAAAACAACTCACAAGAGACAGATTTTTGTTCCCTGGCAAAAAAATGTTAGAGGTTTTTTTTCCTCGCATAAAAAAGGAAATGGAAATCTTTAAGGCAAAAATTATCTTACTTATAATAGAATATGTTGGCATCTTTTGAAGAAAAACTCATTGGAATTGAACTTGTTATTTGAAACAGTTTGGATGATTTAATAAGAGATATACAACTTAAAAATATATATATATATATATATATATATATATATATAGTAATTTATAAAATATATATGGCGATTAAGCTAATACTGAATATTCCGCGTTTCATTCACTCTAGGATTCTTCAGGCTTATGCCTATAGTGGATGAAACGCGGAATATTCAGTATAGCTTAATCGCCATATATATTTTATAAATTACTAACTAGCTCTACCTACGTATTGAGCATTTTTGAAGTAAATACTTAAAGTTTACGCATAAATTTATACTTTTGTATATTAATTTTATGTGAGTAAATGAAGTATATATATATATATATATATATATATATATATATATATATATATATATGTATGAGAGAGAGAGTCTGTGTGTGTGTGTGTGTGTGTGTGTGTGTGTGTGTGTGTGTGTGACGCCTAAAAGAAAGTCTGCACTTGTAATTTTTTTCAAAAACTGCAAATTTAAGCTAAATTTAATGTAACTGTTTAAACAACCTATACCTCATTTGATTAGCCTTTTATTCCTCTATAATTTTACCTGTTCATATTTGACTTTTAATTGAAATATTCTAATGTTGACGTCAATTTAAAAAAATTACAAGTGCGGACTTTCTTTTTGCCTCCTGTTTATATATATATACTAGCAGCTCAGCCCGGCTTTGTTCTTACCCTATGTACTGCTCATAACTTGCCCTACGTGTGTGAATACACTTCATGCAAGATTTCAAATGTTTAGACCAACAAGTGTCTAAGTAATTTCGTAGAGATCGCAGAGGAATTCTTTTTTTAACTTTGACCCCAATTTTGATCCCTTAACATTTATTATCTTGATCTCAAATCAACATAAAATGTTTTACCCATGGCCAAGTTACCTACATAAAATTTCAAGCGTTTAGACCCAAAATTGGTGGAGGAGTTTGGTAGAATCTACAATAGTCAGCTCTTTCAGCTCTGGCCTTTGGCAGCCAGATTTTCGTCCCAAAACTGATCAAAATGCTTGCTGCATGACCTAATACTCGTTATGTATAAATTTCAAATGTTTAGAACCAAAATTGGCTGAGTAGTTTGCTAGACACCGCAAAGGTCAAATCTTTTTAACTTTGATCCCTTAATAACTCAAATATTCGACCCAAACCGATTAAAAAGCTTGCCCTATCTCTGAATACACTTTATGTAAAATTATAAATGTTAGGTCAGAAATTGTCTGAGTAATTTGGTAGAGACTGCAAAGGTCAAACTTTTGAAAATTTGACCCCATTTTTGACCCCATAATATTTATTTTGGGGGCTCAAATCAAATTAAAAGTTTGATCCATGTCTAAGTGACCTACATTTAAAATTTCAAGTGTTTAGACACAAAATTGGTTTGGTAGAGTTTTGAAAAGTAAAATCATTGAACTTTGACCCCTTGACAGCAAAATTTCTGGTCAAAAACCGATTAAAAAGATTTCCCCAAATCTCAATACCTCTTATGTCAAATCTTAAGCTTGAAAACTGACAGAGTTATTTGGTAGGGAAATGTACACATGCAGACATTTTCAATTTTAAAGATATATAGATATATAAAAATTAGTATATATTAGTACATATGTGCGTTTATATATATATATATATATATATATATATATATATATATATATATATATATATATATATAGTGTACCACAAAAGTGAGTACACCTCTCAATCATTAACTCATTTCTCTCTGATAGGCTCATAAGAGTAGTGGTAGATGGACAAAAATCGGAGGCCTGCAATATAAATGCTGGAGTCCCTCAGGGGTCAATCCTGGGCCCAACTCTCTTCCTGATCTACATCAATGACCTCCCTAAACACATACTTAAATCATTCGTTGACATCTATGCTGATGACACGACCATCTACGGCAACACATCAAAGGCTGTAAATGACAAAGTTCTCTCTGATTCTCTCTCCTCTGATCTCGAGCACATGGTTCAGTGGGGGAAGATGTGGCTGGTTACCTTTAATGCATCCAAAACCAAACTCCTATCCTTACATCATCAACGCTCTGATCCCCATCTGGCATCAATTGTGATGGATGGCTCTCGTCTGGATGAGGCCCCGTGTTTTGACAAGCTTCTGGGCTTGACCTTTACTCCTGATCTGAAATGGAACACGTACATCAAGTCTGTTGCCAAGGTTGCTGGAAAGATGGTGGGATTCTTCTACCGCTCCAGAAGATATCTCACTACTGATGCAATTCTCTGTCTATATAAAAGCCAAGTACGTCCAAGGATGGAATACTGTTGCCATATCTGGGCAGGAGCTGCTAAAAACAGCCTATCCTGCCTTGACAGAGTACAAAATAGACTTTGTGGCTTAGTGGGGGATGCCCTTTTCTCTACCCTGCAACCTCTCTCCCACAGAAGAGACGTTGCGAGCCTATCTTTGTTTTATCGTTATTTCCATGGCAGGTGCTCGTCTGAACTCCAATCTCTGGTCTTCCCTCGCCAATCTTTCACGAAAAACACCCGTCTAGCTGAATCCACTGTGAAAAATTTCCCCCACTCTATATCTGTGCCTAAATCAAAACGCGGATTCCATGAACAAAGCTTCTTTCTTAGAACTGCACGCCTGTGGAACTCTGTTCCGTCTGCCTGCTTCCCACCGGACTACAACTCGGATGTCTTCAAGTCCAACGTTAACAAATTCCTAATGAACCGCCCCCTTAAGTAAACACTTCATCAAATCTTCACACTAACGTAATGTGCTTGCAATAACCCTTATCCCTGGGTGGCTTCCGGGCCTTGATAAGTGGTGATCACTGTAAAAAAAAAAAAAAAAAAAAAAAAAAAAACTCTCATATTTCTTACAAATATTCAAGTATATCTCTTTATGGTACAACACTGAAAAAATGATTTTTTGACACAATGAAAAGATGAAAAGTATAGTCTGTCTGCAGCACATATAACAGATTTAATTTATTTTCCCCTTAAAATAACTAAAAATTTCCTTTCCTTTCTGGCATCCTTTCTGTTTCTCGGGAAGAAGTCCACGATTATTCATGGAGTGGTAGATTTGTTCCTTCAGTTTTGCTATTAGTATTTTCTGCCTAGTGGGTAAGCACGTTATAGGCCTATAGTTGCTTGGGACGGTTCCTTTCTCAGTGTCCTTCTGTATCAGTGTGTTTCTATATTTTGTCATCCAATCTTGCATGTTTGTTTCCTGTATACATCTTCACACGTTTGGGGCTCGTCTTTCGTGTAGTGTTGCGAATTTTTGGAACCAGTATGCATGTATCCCGTTGTGTCCTGGTGCTCTCCAGTTTGCCCTTTTTCTATGGTTTTCTTTATAGTTTCCTTGCTGATTTCATTCACTGTTCCGTCTTCGATTTGTTGTAGCTTTTCTTTCGTGTCTTTCAGCCATTCGGCATTTCTGTTGTGTTCCTGTCGTTCTTCCTATATCTTATTCAAAAAGAGTTTTGTTTCTGTCGGGATCGGTCGTTCTGTTTTTGTTTTTCCTCCGTTCACATTTTGGTAGAATTGGCTTTCATTGTTTTCAAATGTCCTGTTTGGCTTGCACTGTTCCGATTTGAATATATATTGTCTCAATCTTCCTTTCTTTGCAGCTATGTTTTTATTTTTTGTTCATATCTTTGTGTTTTTTGTTTAGCCTCTCGCCTGAGAGATGGTCTCTGATTAGCCAAGCCCGAAAGGATTTGACTGCTAGCACCAATCAGCATTGGATTTATAAACCAAAGATAATCAAAATCTCAAACCACGAGGTGTCGCTGCTGCTGTTACACGCTTTATGTGTCTTTATTATCTCATAGTAGGAGAAGAAATGGGGGTAGTTGGAGGGAATATGACAAGATTTTTTATATAAAAGTAATAGTAACAGTATTATGAACTAGCAGTATAATATTAATTTATTTTTTATCAAACACAATTCATATCCTGCTGTTGTCACACAGAAGGTAAATCTTATTGTAAAAACTGAAACAACTAATCGAAGCAAAATTTACCCCCATCCCACCCTTCCAGAAAACAACAAATACACTAATAAAATGTTTTCAAGAACAAATAGTACGAGTAAAGTTTTACAAAAGGAAAGGGAGATAAGTTTTACTTTAAAAAGTGAATTATCTCCCCTGAATCTTTAACAAAACATCTGTGTGTCCGTAGATTACTTTCCTATTTTAGTCACAACAATATGAAGAAGAAGAAGAAGAAGAAGGGAATATTTTGATTGTTCTTTATTATCATTCATAAAGTTTTAGCCTTCTTTCTAAAAAAATGAATGTACATACGTAATTATTATTTATTTTTTGCTATTGTTATCAGTTGTTATCAAGATTAAGCTTCCCTTTCTTTGCTCATGAAAATAAATTTGATAAATTTGTAGATTCCGCTATCCACCACTACCAATAATTTAGATTCTACTATTTAGGTGATTACGAATGAACTCTATGGAAAACTGTACGAAAAAAATATATATTCGAATTTATGATAAGGATCAGTTTCGTTTATAAATTCAACATAATAATCCTACATTTTGAGGTCATTCTAACGTTTAAGGACACTTAATTAAGTTTCCCCACTTAGTTTAAGATCAATTGGCAAGGTTGTAAAACCACACACGATCGCTTAAAAGCTGGAGCCCACCCCCTTCAAAAAAAGAATACACAGAATTTATCTCCATACAAAATAAAATGGTTGGCTGCCTTATAAAACGTTTGAATATCCAGGAAATGAGGGATGATTTTAATTTGAATATAATGCCAAAGTGATTTTACATTCTAAATTCTAAAAATAGTTTTTATTTTTCCTTTCTGCTAAATATTATAGGGTGTTCACACGTCATCACCTTAAAAATAGAATCTGATTTCTATTGTGGGGTAATTATCTTCAATAATACCGTAAATTTTCTATTCTGTGGTTGTTGAAACGAGCTGGACACACGTACGTTCACTTTTACTATGAACACATTGAATACATTGAGAACATTTCGAAGACTTCTGCAAAGAAGGTGGGTTCCCTCTATCATGCTAGAAAACTACTCACACCTGAAAGTATCCTGTACATCTAAAAGGCCACCATTCGTTCATGCATGGATTATTGTTGCCACATCTGGGCTTGTGCATCTACCACTAGCCTCTCCCTCTTGGATAGGGTCCAAAAAGAGTTTTCAATCTAATAGGTCCCACTTTGTCAACTAAGCTCAAACCCCTGTCTCATCACCGCAATGTTGCATCTCTGTGCCTGTTTTACAAATATTTTAATGGAATGTGCTCTGATGAACTCCTTGCACTTGTTCCCTCCCAGCGTTCATATCCCCGATAAACCTGCTTAGCAATAAAATCTCACCCCTTCACTATTCAGGTCCCTAAATGCCAGAAAGCGTTCTACTCGAATAGTTTCTTCCCTCGAACAGCTAAACTTTAGAATTCCCTTCCCGCTACCTGCTTTCCTGACTGTACTGATATACAAAAGTTTAAATGTAACGTAAACCAACATCTTGTTAATCTTTTTTATGCATGGTCCCAATTAGTAGCCCCTTACGTCCAAGTAGCGATACGTCTTGTTAGGGGTGAACGTGAGCAGTAAAAAAAATAAACTATACAGATTATGCTTTCTTTTTTTTTTTTTTTATTCTATCGTTTTCAAACGAAAGTGTCATAACATTACGTGACAACAGTTAATGACTTTCAATTGAACTTTGATGATTTTTCTCACCGTCTTCCTGGAGTTTCCCTACTATTGATCACAATTTGGCTGATTAAATAAATAGAAATTGTTAATTAAGCTCCCTGACTTTTTTTTTCTTTCTAGAAAAGGGGAAGAACAGAATTTAAACTCAGGCCTTAATTTTGGGCATTTGTGTTTGATTAAGTTTGTGTAATTCAACATGAAAAAAGTAATTAACGTCTAACTTGAGAAAACCTGTTTTCTTTCATATCGGCCATATTTGATTCGATGGTTCTTTTTCACTTTTATTTCTTGAACCGTTCAGATAACAACAAACCTGTTAAAAAATATTTTATTTTTTATCTTCTCTTTGCTCCCTCCCTCTCTCTCTCTCTCTCTCTCTCTCTCTCTCTCTCTCTCTGTTTATTAAAAGGCGAATATCACCACAAACAACAATGCTGTCGAAAATTTAGATACTTCGATGATGACACGGAACGAACCTGAAAGAAGCTTCCTTCTCAACATTCTCCGTAGCAACGTAGCAATTAGTTAATGACTTTACATAACCCAGTGACTCTCTAGTAGTGAGAAAACGAGGGGGGGGAGGTTTTATAACAAATGATAGCCTTCTCACCTCTAATGGCATAAATGCTTCGCTTTCAGTATTTGGAGAACATCCTCAATTGACACCAGCTACAGTCCGGTAATTCACCGAGTCCTCTCCTATTTTCTTCAATACTGTAGTTGAAATGAGAAAAAGGAAATAATATATATATATATATATATATATATATATATATATATATATATATATATATATATATATATATATGAATGTGTGTGTGAGGACAATTCTCAACCTATATACTCAACGAATTTTTATCTACAGACTTGAAATTAGGTATATGGAGTATTCAGACATGTGGAAAACTTTTTAATCGGCTTTCATTCGAAAAAAAAAATGGTTGCTAAGGAGTAAAAATTGAAAAGTTCGTACGTGGTGATCATCGGATTTGCATCTGTTTGTGATGAATGCGCATGCGTGAATCGTTCAAATGACAGATTCCTTATGTTAAGAGTAAGTAGGTTTAAAAACACCTTTTAAAGATCGCATCAATCTGACCTAATAGTTATCGTACTTGACTCACTGTCTATAGGTTTTGGTTTCGATCTCAGCTCGAGTATTTTTTTACTTACAAGAAGTGAACTGTTTAGAAAAAAACATACTTGCATGCACACGTCTCAGTTTTTGTATTATAATATTTATGTGTATTTACAACCTGACAGCGGCGGGCAGTCTGTTAGTATGTATATATAAAAGGCACTTTGTCTGTGTGTGTGAATTCGTTCCCTATGGATTCGGAAACGGCTGGCCTATTTTTTTTTATTTAACATAAATGTGCATTATGTGCCTGACATTGGTCTTAGGTTTTGTATCGGAATGCCTCCGATAGTTTCAAAACTCGATAATCGAAAAAATTCGATTAAAAATTCTATTTTGACCAAAGTTAACACTCTCATACAGCCTAACATCACAAATACATTTTAAAAGTTTTACCATCGCACAAGCAGAAGGGTCTGGCGTATAAAATCAACGGTATGTTCTTTAATAAGACGGGGCGCGTTCGAAATGATTTTTTTTCTGTTTAGAGCACAACTGAACCATGATACTTAACTTTTGTATTTAAACATTAATTCAAGCCATCACATATTTTTTTAAATAAAAATCAAGAGTAGATTCCCTACAGTGCAATGTAGTCTGCAATGACTGAATTACTGCGGGAGGGGGTATGTGGAGACCCCCCCTCAGTACAATGTAATGGACTCGAGTAGAGCAGGCAATCAATCAATTTGATTGAAAAAAAAAATAATTTCACCAATTTCAATGAAATAAAAGTATTGAACATTCGTTGATTCTAATTCAATCGCGTGTAATGTCGGGTCTCCTTGCCAGTATATATATATATATATATATATATATATATATATATATATATATATACAATTATGATTAAATAATAATTATTCCTTTTAACCTAGAATGTCATGTTTATACAATCATCAGTGCAGGGGGATAATTCTTGCCGGTCATAAGATCTGAACCCAGCCACGAAGACACCTTTTGCTTCATTTGCTGAGCCTCTACCTCAGGGCCATCAAACAATTGCCACTTTTTAGAAAATGTTTTCCTTTAAAGATTGTAACGTTGTTATGAGGCAGCCAAACCAGCTGCCAACATTGCCCAGCTTTTTATTGCAACCAACCGTGCCACAGGAATGAAGGGGATTAAGAAGTATTAAACGCCAAATTCGAGCGAATAAAATGACAATCGAGAGTGTGTGTTCGCACGAGCCGAAGTCGTGAACCTTGAATATATAACTGCCTTAGTTATAGTTTTTCAGACAGTGCCCATCCTTAAGTATTCTTAAAGGGGCGTGATAATTTTGATTTTGTATATATATATATATATATATATATATATATATATATATATATATATATATAGTTATGTATTCTTATTAAAAATTAATAACTACAGATCGAAACATTGTCATGCAAGTATAACAAAGCATGTGCATGTCTGTCCAAATAGCTATTAATATAATATTTATTATTGAGCAGTATTCTATAAACATGGTGGATATTATCTGGATTTTTATTCTAAGAATACATTCTTAACCGAGACTCTGTGTGTGTGTGTGTGTGTGTGTGTGTGTGTGTGTGTGTGTGTGTGTGTCGCACCACAGGCAAAGATTTTTTTTTATTTGGACTCTTTATTTTTTATGTCTAACTCGTTGCAAACTCGCTTTTTATTCAAACAATTTACCCCGAGCTCAATAACGTGCCAACTATTTCTAGTATGTTTTATATTATCATTTATTTCGACCTTCGTTTAATTGAAACTATTTTTGCAAATTGTTAAATGTTATACGAAATGGAGGCTAATTGAGTGATGCATCACCTTTTGTAAATGGTAAATCCCCTTTTTTTTTCCTTTTTTTTTAACTAATAGAATGTCTTTCTTACATTCTTTCAACGTAGTATTTTCAGTTACAGAACACGCCATAATTACATTACAGCCAATTGGTTTGTCATGTTTTAGGGCGGAAGCTCTTAATCTTTTCTGACTTGTCCTCCCAGTGTCTCTCGGTTTGCTATTAATATATCAACTGCGGAAGTTAATAAAAAAAAATTAAAAAAAACGAAAAATGAACGAATGTAAAGACATGTGCCCTTTTGTTGTCTGGGCAGCCGCTCTGTTTTTGCAATGAACAAACGTAACTTAATCATGCAATAAAGAATTGGCGGGATAAATACCAACTGTCGGAGGGTCGCTTCAGATATTTCCTCCTATTTACTTCCACGCATACTTGTTGCGTGCTATACATCTCAATGTGTTTGTAATTGAGATGTGCACTTATAATTCGAGACGTAAAGGTTGAACAGGATAACGACATTTCAAGATAATGATCGTCTAATTGAAAGGCATTTTCTACGCACGTAACATCGTTTTTATATATATATATATATATATATATATATATATATATATATATATATATATATATAATACATGTGCTTATAACAATTTTAGTTTATTTAATAACAAATTTGTCTTAGTGCTACTAGAGGAGAGGACCAGTGTCCTTAGTAGGGACAATTTTGGACAATGATAGCGTATTTTATTGACCAATAACCGAAACAACATTTAATATACGATGAGGTAAAAAAAAAAAAAAAATAAGTTAGGCTTTAGCGAAGGAAGAAAACTGGCGGAATATATATATATATATATTTATATATATATATATATATATATATATATATATACATATATATATATAATTATTTACTATAATAATTAAATACCTATAGAGACTAGTGTTTCATCCTTTCGGGAATCTTTAGGGTAGGGTATCACAGTTAACACTAGTCAATAGATTCGAACCCAGCAACACAAGCCATCCCTGGCTTGATTAGCAAAGACCGTATCCATTCGACTACTATTAATCGCGTGAAGTAACGTTGAAATTAAACATTTTAATTATAAATGTTTTTACCTCAGTCAGAGTGATCTAATCATTATATGATGATCTATGCATAAGAGCTAAATTGACCGACTTAATTCAACTGAAAGTGCTCAACGATAAGAAACGACTTTCTAAAAGGTGCTTACATAATTATTTACTATAATAATTAAATACCTACAGACACTAGTTTTTCATCCTTCCGGGAATCTTGATTGCATTTTATATATTAGTCCTCGCGCGAAAGCGCAGGACACAAAATGTTTTAAATAATAATAATAATAATAATAATAGAATAACAATAACAAAGTCTTTCGCTAGCGAAGACTACTATTGAGCGTAACCAGTTATACAGTCCTTCTGAAATTTTCATCTCTATTTTTCTTGTTATCTACTGAATATTTTTAATGAAACTTATATGAAACATGTTCCTTATTAAATTGTAAAGATTTTCTATTCTGAAAGAAGTTTTAAAAAATTTAATCTAAAAAAGTTATTTTAAAGTTTTTGTTAAAAAAATTCAGATTTTCTCATTATTCAGACATGTATGACAAAGAGGGAGTTGCAAAAAAGAGTTGTGGTGTGAAGAGAATTACGAACTAAAACAGAGAGCATATTCAGACCTGTAATAATACAAACAGGGGGTTGCAAAAATGAGTTTTAGTATGAGAAGAAATACAATCTGAAATAGAGAGGCGGAGAGTTTTTATAAATACATACAAAAGCACATTCATCTTTTTTTTTAATCCAAATTAATAAATTAAATAAAATATAATCTTAAAAAGATACGATACAAGTTAGAAAAGCATTTCATCCAAGGCATGAAAATTGTTAAACAAAATGTTTTTATTATAGGCTTTAAAAATAAACGTACAAGGTTCAATTCGAAATTTATTTTATCTTCCAAGTGCACTTTTATACATTTTACAAAGTAAGGTATTAAATTTTTATACCTTACTTTGTAAAATGTATAAAAGTACACTTTGAAGATAGATAAATTTCAAATTGAATCTTGTACCTTTATTTTTAAAGCCTATAGTAAAAACATTTTGTTTAACAATTTTCATGCCTTGGATGAAATGCTTTTCTAACTTGTGTATATATATATATATATATATATATATATATATATATATATAGAGAGAGAGAGAGAGAGAGAGAGAGAGAGAGAGATGCATATAAATCAGAAATAAAATGAATATGAAAGAATAGAAAGGTCACCAGGTATAAAGTGCTACCTAAAACAGAAACAAAATTTCGTAAATGAAAAAAATGGAGAAATACGAAATTTTAGAAAAAAAAACATTTTTATACAAGAGATAAAAACATAAAAGTTATTAATTTATTTATTACTGACTATTATCCTCGTCTGTTTAGTTGTTGCTTCACGACGTTTCGACCAACTATTCCTCTGGCCTTCGCCAGGTGGTAACCGCGATGGGATAGGAACTTCGCATCTCCTAACTGCATCCTCAGCAATTACCGTGGATTTATAAGACCAAAAAAATCCAACTTTGATCGCTCTTCGGGGCCCGTGGCGCAGTGGATAGAGACATTGAATCTCTACAGTTCCAGGTGAGTATTGTCTGAAGATATTCTACCCAAATCCGGCCAGAGGCTTACTTGGTCAAAACGTGATGAGACGGCAACAAATATGGAAGACAGTACTTGCTGAGGATACAGTTAGGAGATTCGGAGTTCCTTTCCCGTTACGGTTACAACCTGGTGAAAACCAGAGGAATAGTTGGCCGACACGTCGTGAAGCAACAACTAAACAGTTGAGGATAATAGTCCGCAATAAACAAATTAATAAATAATACTCATCTCAATCATGAATTCAAATCAAATAATATATATAAAGGTTATTTTCATGTTAAAGTTAAATAAATAGTCACAAGGCTAAGAAATGCTTAGATCAATATATGCATGTGTAGGCTATATACTTATGAAAGTGCTTTGTCAGCACGGCATTATGTTCTCCTAGGAATTTCTAAATTCACATGTACATGATACTTCTTGGAATTTGAAAAGATTTCAATTGGTTGAAAATACTTAACACTTTCATGTTATAACTTGCTAGCTTTAGAAAGTGTCTGAGAGAATGTATCGAAATGAATCAGAGAAAAAGAAAGAGGATAACTAATTTGAGTCATTTGTATTTATGCGATTTACGGAACAAACCGGAAATGGTCGAAGTAGTTTACCGTTTGAAAGCCACGTAAAAAATGCAAAAACACAGGCAATACTGAACTGAATTTCACAGGATAATAGCAACTATTCAGAATAATAGATAATAATAGAATAGAATAAGAGAATAGAATAATAGAATTCTGCATAAAAAAGCTTCATGCAAAAAAAAAAAATAAACGGAATTGCAACAAATGATTCGGTTAAGGTTAATGTTATGGTGAAGGTAATGTTAAAATATTTAGCCATTCAAAAAATAAAGTTGAAAAAGTCTTCCGAAAAACATAATAAAATTGATCCCCTAAATTATTTGACGAAAATTATTAAACTCATTTTTAACACAGATAGGAGAAGAGGTAATTGATCGTATCCTTAACTCAGAAAAAAAAATGAAGTTGAAACATTCAATGTCGGTACTAACTGACTGTACAGCGACTGCTTGACCATTTCCAATCTATTTCGTTAATCGCAATTGGAAATATTCCGATCGATATGGACCCCCTTTTATAGAAGTAGCCATTAAAAATAATTTTGTAATTATAGTTAATTTAGTAATTATGCTTAAATAAATTAATAATTTTAATGAATCCGACAGATTATCTGCTTCTATCTTTTTTCTTTTTTTTCTTTTACTAATGGGCCTCACCGCTTATTAAGGCCCAAACACCATTCAAGGATAATGGTTAATAAGTGTCGGGTAGACGTTGAGACAATACTGTGATAGATGCTAATTATGGAACTTGTTTTGGGTTTAATTATTTAAGAGGACGGCTCAACAAAAACTTATTTACATTAGATTTGAATTATGGTATATCCCATGTTATAGTCATATAAGCAAAACCACGGTAACTGCTTGACCCTCTCTTAGCACGACCGTAACACTGCCAGTACGCATGCGCTAAATCATAGGGGCGCAGATTATCCAAACTTGATGTAGTATTAGTATTAGTTGTATTAGTAGTATTAGAAGTAATCGTAGTAGTACACTTGTATCTGTGTATATAAACAAAAAAGGACGACACTTGATTTTTCTGGAGTTAATTTAATTACAAAAGTTTAAGATAAATTATTAACCCAAAGTAAGGACGAAATGGGTTTAAAGAAATGAAGGTAAATTTTATATTGTATTTATTAATTTTGCTATGAAATGAAATCTAAAATTCTTATAAATCATAGAATTTCAGCATTTATAAAAAGTAGTTTCAATGCAGAAATCAGCCGAGAAATTCTCAACTGAAGTCTACTAGTTCTTATTAATGCAATGATCTTACCGCTATCTATAACACGATGTCTATGTGTGTGACGCTTGTGTGTTCCCTATAAAGAGTAAGATCAAATGAAACTACATAAAATCTAAAAGTGTATTCTTATGTAAAATTTACTAAGGAAAACAATGGAAGTTTTTTTTTCAAATCTCCAAGTGCATCATTAAGAATGCTATGGGGATATAACCCCCTTAAAACTTCAAATATATGTATGAAATTTTCTAGGAAAGAAAATCGAAGTGATTTTGAATTTTAAGTATCATTGTGGCCTAAGGGAAATTTAGGAACGGAACTTTCTTTAAATATATCTTATTTCGATGAAATGTATATAACATGCAAGCAATTGTCTGGACGGAAAGGCAACAGAAGTTCTCTCGAATCTCTGCATTACCGTCTACGTGTGAAAATATTTACGTGCCCTCACATGGGAACAAACCCCTCCTAAAACTTCGAATTCATTTATCTGATTTTACTGAAATTTAAACCATATGTATAAGATACCAATTCGGTGAGCTTTCCGACATTTCAGCTTCTTCCTGCTATATTAGAAGGGGAAACAAGAGGAGGGGCAGTAAAAACAAAGAATGTAATATATTGTCAAGAGCAGAATGAAAAGGTGCATGGTAGGTATTTACAGTCAAGCCCGAGGAACGTCGGATTTTCCTGCTGGTGTAAAATAATAGTTACAATTTTTTTTATTAATTAGTAATAATTATACATTGGAATTTATAACGCACTGGTTGATTGTCTTCTTTGGACCTTTAAGAGTCGCATGAATTGTCCAACAGGTAACCCAATCACTGCTTTGTTAGGGATCACGTGAGATATATAAATTCAAACACGCTGTTCCAATTTCTTTTCCAGTTTTCCCAACTGGGTTGACTGCGTTGTAACAGAAGCTCATCAAAAGTCAGTTCGCGTGCAAAAACCATTCTTTCCATCACAAAAAGGGTCATAACTGATAGACGCAAGCGTGCTTGCAGATTCCCAAACAATCTTTCTCAAATAACTTCGCTGAAAGGTAAGTGTTGACAAACACTTCTTTTTCTTCTATATATTCACAATTTTCAGTCGTACGTATATCATTATTTGGGCTATGACAACAGCATATTCTTTTCCTTGTTTTGATTCTCAGGTATATATCCATTGATATTTTATATGTTTTTTTTTTATGTCGAGTGATGTGATCCTCGGTTGATTAATTGTGTCTAACTGTATCAGATATACACTCGAGAGTAAAAACAATGAAAAGAATATGCTGTTGTCATAGCCCTAATCATTATCCATTATTGCCTAAACATTCATATCAAAAATTCGTCCAGCTACCACCCTGCAAATAACTGCTCTTTCTTCCTCTGTGCACTTAGAACAAAATGGAACGCCCATGAACAGAGTTTCTTTCCAAAACATCCCCGTCTGCGGAACACGATTATGTGGGATATTATCTCAACGTACTTCAACATTGTCATGTTCAGTGTCAACTACCGAGAAATCAAATTCGAACCATTCCATCATCGTTTCCAATCTTCTTTTGTTGTTAACATCCAATCTAATTAACCTTGAGCGGCCTTTGGCTTTGGCACGTGGTAATTGGTCAATGTAAAACATACAAAAAGCAAGGGACGTAACCTATGACTATACTGCCACAATGTCCTAATGTTGTTGTTGCTGCTGCTGCTGCGGCTAACAAAAAATATTCAGGTATATTGCTTTATAATTGGCATGGTTTTTAGGACTGCATTTGTGTGTGGAATCATGGAAAGCGGAGAGACAATTTGTGTCTTTTGTTGATGCAGATGCTTCTCTTTGTTTCCTGTTTCCCTCTCACGTATTCTGACGTCATTGATTCTAGCAAGCAGATGTAATCGGCCAGTCAGCGAGACAAAAACAAAACGAAAACTTAGCGAAAACTTATCGAGTTAAACGTTATATCGGTCGACAGTCGAACGATAATAAACACAAGGGTATTCCGTCGTGGAAAAAATATATTATCATCGGAGATATGCAATTAAGTGATAAAAATAAATGCTATAAAAATCAGTGCATCTCGGGAATTATTTCCTCGTCTCTTTTGTTTTCATTTTTAACAAACCAAAAAGGCAGAGTAGGAAATATTTTGTATATGGAATGATTGATAAGCATGTCAACAAACTGTTGCCATTCTTATCCACTATTCCATAAACTAAGCATTTAATTTTATCTGAAATTTAAATTTATGCTTTAAACAGTTTCTGTATTATATTTCTCTTATATTGTCATTTACTTTCGACTTATTCTCTGAACTACTGAAACTACTGGGCCGATCTAACTAGAATTTTGTATGGACTTTAGTTATGATAAGGTGACGTAGAATTAGTGTTTTGTGTCAAATTGGTGGTTGAATATGGTTAAATGTGTACTCACGTTTTCATTAATACTAATCCTATTAACTATTAATCTATAACTGTGCGTCGAGCAGATACTATATTACTGAGTTCGGTGCACTTTATCATGATAAAGGTTCATATAAAATTTCAGCCAGATCGACCTAGTAGTTTCTGAGAAAAATTAGAACAGACAGACAAACAAGCAAAGAGAAAGCCAGGACCGCTGCGAAGAAGGTGGGTTCTCTCTACCGTGCTAGAAAGCTACTAACGCCCGAAAGTATCCTATACCTCTATAAGGCTACCATTCGCCCATGTATAGAGTATTGTTTTCATATTTGGGCTGGTGCATCTGCCACTAGTCTCCCGCTCCTAGACAAGGTTCAAAAGAGAGTCGCCAATCTGATAGGTCCTGAACTACATCGACGAAATGTTGCATCTCTCTGCCTGTTCTACAAGTACTTTAAGGGTGAATGCTCTGACGAACCAAGCACACTTGTGCCCCATTGACGTAAATACCCCCGACAAACCCGATAAGCAGCTAAATCCCACCCCTTCACGGTAGAGATCCCTAGATGTAAGAGAGCCTTCTACTCCAGTAGTTTCTTCCCCAGAGTAGCTAGACTTTGGAATTCCCTACCTGGTCCCTGCTTCCCCAACTGTACTGACATGCAAAAGTTCAAGTGTAACGTCACCCGACATCTAGCTGTCCAAATCCCTACACAGTACCCCTGATGCTTATGTCCTTGATAGTAGCCCCTTACAACAAAGTGGCAATGTGCCTTGTTTGGGGTGAAAATGTAATAATAAAAAATTAAAAATATATATAATATAGATACATTTTTGTGTGTCTGTGTGTTAAAAAGACAAGAAAAATTACACACAGTAATAAATCATCAAAAGCCTAGAGCTGTACCAGTTTCCTTCAAACTAACGAACGTCTTCAGAAAAAGTGATTTTAAGTTTAATGGAAAAATTATATATATATATATATATATATATATATATATATATATATATATATATATATATAGTTTTAAATAAAGTACTAGCCTAAACCTAAATAGTAATATTGTATATCAGTTTAGATGCCAGTGCGATGCTGGTTATGTTGGGCGAACATCCTTGCACCTTTTGACTCGTATAAACCAGCATGTTCCATCGAAGATCAGACAAGGGAGGATGGGGTCTGGTGGTCTCCCTCCTTCTGCAGCCTTGGACTCTGCTATTGGCCAGCATTTGGTTGACAACCCGTGCTGTGCCGATAGATTTTTTATTTTATATATAGATTGGTTCGAGGTGCTACATACAGCGGACTCCAAAAACCATTTAAAGATTTTGGAGGCCGTCTCTATCGCGGTGCGTCAACCTTCTTTGTGTCGGCAAAAAGAAACGCATTGCTTCTCTTTGGGGAACTTTGAATTTTTTTCCCGCTTTTTTTTTCTTTTCTCCCTCGTTGTGCCAATATTTTAATCGTTTTTAAACGTAAATAAATTTAATTAATGTCCCCATACGTTTGGCACATTTAATAAGTTCCCGATAGAACTCTTTATTTTCGCTACAATATTATTTAGATTGCTATCGATTTACTCCTGACGAGATGATAGCCGAAAGAGCTCTCTAGAAACTTCCGCCTATTATTTTTTTAAAAACTATATACAAATTCTGTACTTCTAAACATTTATTTATATATATATTTATATATATATATATATATATAAAATTTATATATATATATATATACATATAAATTTATATATATATATATAAATTTATATATATATATATATAGA
>NC_136499.1:72819908-72827408 GCF_053919585.1 Euprymna scolopes | reverse complement strand
TTTGTTATCATTGGCCAATCCACCATCATCCTCAATAAATACGAGTCAAGGGGGATCTCGCCATCTGTTTCTTACAACCTGGCGGGAAAATATAGCTCTAAATATGATTAGCAAGAACCGCCTCACCTTCCATGCCTCGTTAAACTATTATGAATGAACTCCATTCTTAATCATTTCTAATCTGCTCAATCGTCCTCGAAATCATTCCAAAATATTTTTCCACTTCTAATGATATTAAGATCATAAAAACGCATTTTTACACTTAGGAAAATACTTTCCAACGTTTTATGATATTTTATATCTAAATCAAGCAAACGTTTTATATAATGCTAGCTGTAACTATACAACATTGCCCGGATGGATACATATTGAATGGGGAGGGCACTCACATGATGGAGGAGGAAGTGGCGGTGTATGTTCCATGCATATTACTGTTTACGATCGCATGTTCTGAACGGTCATTTACCAAACTGAAATTTTAAAACGTATCTAAGGTCTCCAATGTCACGACTGACCAACCTAATAGTAATAAGCTTTAAAAAATATTTTCTCACGGTGAAATTTTTATGTGTTTGCTAAAAATAGATATCATTTCGGGAAAAAAAAGTTTGGATTCATATTGAAATCGAATAAAGGGTGTATTTCATGTTTCAACTGTGTCTACATTTTCTAAGTAATATTTCTCAGTACTAGTACTCCTCCTGAGTTTTTGAATCATACAATCGAGGATTATGTTTCTGAAGCTTTTATTATTGATAATTTGGAGTCATTGGATTATTCGGAATACTGTGCTCATCTTGAGTGTTATTTTAACAACGTTTTGACCGATGTAACCCTCGACATTGCTCAGGCGTATTTTGTCGAACTCGGGAATATTTCTATCGAACTTGGGAATATTTCTATCGAACTTGGGAATATTCCCATCGAACTCGGGAATATTTCTATCGAACTTGGGAATATTTCTATCGAACTTGGGAATATTTCTATCGAACTTGGGAATATTTCTATCGAACTTGGGAATATTTCTATCGAACTCGGGAATATTTCTATCGAACTCGGGAATATTTCTATCGAACTTGGGAATATTTCTATCGAACTTGGGAATATTTCTATCGAACTTGGGAATATTTCTATCGAACTTGGGAATATTTCCATCGAACTCGGGAATATTTCCATCGAATTCGGGAATATTTCTATCGAACTTGGGAATATTTCTATCGAACTCGGGAATATTTCTATCGAATTTGGGAATATTTCTATCGAACTTGGGAATATTTCTATCGAACTCGGGAATATTTCCATCGAACTCGGGAATATTTCTATCGAACTTGGGAATATTTCTATCGAACTTGGGAATATTTCTATCGAACTCGGGAATATTTCTATCGAACTTGGGAATATTTCTATCGAACTTGGGAATATTTCTATCGAACTCGGGAATATTTCTATCGAACTTGGGAATATTTCTATCGAACTTGGGAATATTTCTATCGAACTCGGGAATATTTCTATCGAACTTGGGAATATTTCTATCGAACTCGGGAATATTTCCATCGAACTCGGGAATATTTCTATCGAACTTGGGAATATTTCTATCGAACTTGGGAATATTTCTATCGAACTCGGGAATATTTCTATCGAACTTGGGAATATTTCTATCGAACTTTGGGATATTTCTATCGAACTTGGGAATATTTCTATCGAACTCGGGAATATTTCTATCGAACTTGGGAATATTTCTATCGAACTTGGGAATATTTCTATCGAACTTGGGAATATTTCTATCGAACTCGGGAATATTTCTATCGAACTTGGGAATATTTCTATCGAACTTGGGAATATTTCTATCGAACTTGGGAATATTTCTATCGAACTTGGGGATATTTCTATCGAACTTGGGAATATTTCTATCGAACTCGGGAATATTTCTATCGAACTTGGGAATATTTCTATCGAACTTGGGAATATTTCTATCGAACTCGGGAATATTTCTATCGAACTTGGGGATATTTCTATCGAACTTGGGAATATTTCTATCGAACTCGGGAATATTTCCATCGAACTCGGGAATATTTTCATCGAACTCGGGAATATTTCCATCGAACTCGGGAATATTTTTATCGAACTTGGGAATATTTCTATCGAACTTGGGAATATTTCTATCGAACTCGGGAATATTTCTATCGAACTTGGGAATATTTCTATCGAACTTGGGAATATTTCTATCGAACTTGGGAATATTTCTATCGAACTCGGGAATATTTCTATCGAACTTGGGAATATTTCTATCGAACTTGGGAATATTTCTATCGAACTTGGGAATATTTCTATCGAACTCGGGAATATTTCTATCGAACTTGGGAATATTTTTATCGAACTTGGGAATATTTCTATCGAACTCGGGAATATTTCCATCGAACTCGGGAATATTTTTATCGAACTTGGGAATATTTCTATCGAACTTGGGAATATTTCTATCGAACTCGGGAATATTTCTATCGAACTCGGGAATATTTCTATCGAACTTGGGAATATTTCTATCGAACTTGGGAATATTTCTATCGAACTCGGGAATATTTCTATCGAACTTGGGAATATTTCCATCGAACTTGGGAATATTTCTATCGAACTTGGGAATATTTCTATCGAACTCGGGAATATTTTTATCGAACTTGGGAATATTTCCATCGAACTTGGGAATATTTCTATCGAACTTGGGAATATTTCTATCGAACTTGGGAATATTTCTATCGAACTCGGGAATATTTCTATCGAACTCGGGAATATTTCTATCGAACTTGGGAATATTTCTATCGAACTCGGGAATATTTCCATCGAACTCGGGAATATTTTTATCGAACTTGGGAATATTTCTATCGAACTTGGGAATATTTCTATCGAACTCGGGAATATTTCTATCGAACTCGGGAATATTTCTATCGAACTTGGGAATATTTCTATCGAACTTGGGAATATTTCTATCGAACTTGGGAATATTTCTATCGAACTTGGGAATATTTCTATCGAACTAGGGAATATTTCTATCGAACTCGGGAATATTTCTATCGAACTCGGGAATATTTCCATCGAACTCGGGAATATTTCTATCGAACTTTGGAATATTTCTATCGAACTTGGGAATATTTCTATCGAACTTGGGAATATTTCTATCGAACTCGGGAATATTTCTATCGAACTTGGGAATATTTCTATCGAACTTGGGAATATTTCTATCGAACTCGGGAATATTTCTATCGAACTTGGGAATATTTCTATCGAATTGGGAATATTTCTATCGAACTTGGGAATATTTCTATCGAACTCGGGAATATTTCTATCGAACTTGGGAATATTTCTATCGAACTTGGGAATATTTCTATCGAACTTGGGAATATTTCTATCGAACTTGGGAATATTTCTATCGAACTCGGGAATATTTCTATCGAACTTGGGAATATTTCTATCGAACTTGGGAATATTTCTATCGAACTTGGGAATATTTCTATCGAACTCGGGAATATTTCTATCGAACTTGGGAATATTTCTATCGAACTTGGGAATATTTCTATCGAACTTGGGAATATTTCTATCGAACTCGGGAATATTTCTATCGAACTTGGGAATATTTCTATCGAACTTGGGAATATTTCTATCGAACTCGGGAATATTTCTATCGAACTTGGGAATATTTCTGTCGAACTCGGGAATATTTCTATCGAACTTGGGAATATTTCTATCGAACTTGGGAATATTTCTATCGAACTTGGGAATATTTCTATCGAACTCGGGAATATTTCTATCGAACTTGGGAATATTTCTATCGAACTTGGGAATATTTCTATCGAACTTGGGAATATTTCTATCGAACTCGGGAATATTTCTATCGAACTTGGGAATATTTCTATCGAACTTGGGAATATTTCTATCGAACTCGGGAATATTTCTATCGAACTTGGGAATATTTCTATCGAACTCGGGAATATTTCTATCGAACTTGGGAATATTTCTATCGAACTCGGGAATATTTCTATCGAACTTGGGAATATTTCTATCGAACGGGAATATTTCTATCGAACTTGGGAATATTTCTATCGAACTCGGGAATATTTCTATCGAACTTGGGAATATTTCTATCGAACTTGGGAATATTTCTATCGAACTCGGGAATATTTCTATCGAA
Source organism: Euprymna scolopes (assembly GCF_053919585.1). Lineage (NCBI taxonomy): Eukaryota > Metazoa > Mollusca > Cephalopoda > Sepiida > Sepiolidae > Euprymna > Euprymna scolopes. Next base: position 72,823,228 of record NC_136499.1, on the reverse strand, counting down.
CTTGGGAATATTTCTATCGAACTTGGGAATATTTCTATCGAACTTGGGAATATTTCTATCGAACGGGAATATTTCTATCGAACTTGGGAATATTTCTATCGAACTCGGGAATATTTCTATCGAACTTGGGAATATTTCTATCGAACTCGGAAATATTTCTATCGAACTTGGGAATATTTCTATCGAACTTGGGAATATTTCTATCGAACTCGGAAATATTTCTATCGAACTTGGGAATATTTCTATCGAACTTGGGAATATTTCTATCGAACTTGGGAATATTTCTATCGAACTTGGGAATATTTCTATCGAACTTGGGAATATTTCTATCGAACTCGGGAATATTTCCATCGAACTCGGGAATATTTCTATCGAACTTGGGAATATTTCTATCGAACTTGGGAATATTTCTATCGAACTTGGGAATATTTCTATCGAACTCGGGAATATTTCTATCGAACTTGGGAATATTTCTATCGAACTTGGGAATATTTCTATCGAACTTGGGAATATTTCTATCGAACTTGGGAATATTTCTATCGAACTTGGGAATATTTCTATCGAACTCGGGAATATTTCCATCGAACTCGGGAATATTTCTATCGAACTTGGGAATATTTCTATCGAACTTGGGAATATTTCTATCGAACTCGGGAATATTTCTATCGAACTTGGGAATATTTCTATCGAACTTGGGAATATTTCTATCGAACTTGGGAATATTTCTATCGAACTTGGGAATATTTCTATCGAACTTGGGAATATTTCTATCGAACTTGGGAATATTTCTATCGAACTCGGAAATATTTCTATCGAACTTGGGAATATTTCTATCGAACTTGGGAATATTTCTATCGAACTCGGGAATATTTCTATCGAACTTGGGAATATTTCTATCGAACTTGGGAATATTTCTATCGAACTCGGGAATATTTCTATCGAACTTGGGAATATTTCTATCGAACTTGGGAATATTTCTATCGAACTCGGGAATATTTCTATCGAACTTGGGAATATTTCTATCGAACTCGGGAATATTTCTATCGAACTTGGGAATATTTCTATCGAACGGGAATATTTCTATCGAACTCGGGAATATTTCTATCGAACTTGGGAATATTTCTATCGAACTCGGGAATATTTCTATCGAACTTGGGAATATTTCTATCGAACTCGGGAATATTTCTATCGAACTTGGGAATATTTCTATCGAACTCGGGAATATTTCTATCGAACTTGGGAATATTTCTATCGAACTCGGGAATATTTCTATCGAACTTGGGAATATTTCTATCGAACTTGGGAATATTTCTATCGAACTCGGGAATATTTCTATCGAACTTGGGATGATTTCTATCGAACTTGGGAATATTTCTATCGAACTCGGGAATATTTCTATCGAACTTGGGAATATTTCTATCGAACTTGGGAATATTTCTATCGAACTTGGGAATATTTCTATCGAACTCGGGAATATTTCTATCGAACTTGGGAATATTTCTATCGAACTTGGGAATATTTCTATCGAACTCGGGAATATTTCTATCGAACTTGGGAATATTTCTATCGAACTCGGGAATATTTCTATCGAACTTGGGAATATTTCTATCGAACTCGGGAATATTTCTATCGAACTTGGGAATATTTCTATCGAACTTGGGAATATTTCTATCGAACTTGGGAATATTTCTATCGAACTTGGGAATATTTCTATCGAACTTGGGAATATTTCTATCGAACTCGGGAATATTTCCATCGAACTCGGGAATATTTCTATCGAACTTGGGAATATTTCTATCGAACTGGGGAATATTTCTATCGAACTTGGGAATATTTCTATCGAACTCGGGAATATTTCTATCGAACTTGGGAATATTTCTATCGAACTTGGGAATATTTCTATCGAACTTGGGAATATTTCTATCGAACTTGGGAATATTTCTATCGAACTTGGGAATATTTCTATCGAACTCGGGAATATTTCCATCGAACTCGGGAATATTTCTATCGAACTTGGGAATATTTCTATCGAACTTGGGAATATTTCTATCGAACTCGGGAATATTTCTATCGAACTTGGGAATATTTCTATCGAACTTGGGAATATTTCTATCGAACTTGGGAATATTTCTATCGAACTTGGGAATATTTCTATCGAACTTGGGAATATTTCTATCGAACTCGGGAATATTTCTTTCGAACTTGGGAATATTTCTATCGAACTCGGGAATATTTCTATCGAATTTGGGAATATTTCTATCGAACTCGGAAATATTTCTATCGAACTTGGGAATATTTCTATCAAACTTGGGAATATTTCTATCGAACTTGGGAATTTTCCTGTCGAACTCTGAAATTCTTGGAGATAATATGCACTTATTTCGTCAGACATGACCAAGTAAAAATCTTAAATAATTCGCAGTTGTATTGTTAGTATGGCTCGCACTGAGGATTGAACCTCAACCGCTAGAAGAGTGTCATTAATAACTGAATTTTACCTAGTTACGATTTCGACAGAAAGATTTCGAAATTTGTCAAGATACACCTGAAGAAAGTCGGAGTTGATATCGGTCGAAACGTTGTGCGAATGACACTAAAAATGAGATCAGTAAACCGAATAATTCAAATAATATATACAATCAAGGAGGTGATCCTAAATCACCTCTGCATACCACCGGAGGGTGCTTACAATGAAAAGGTCAAAATATAATAATCTCTAAGTTTATTTTTAAATGAAATTTAAGAAAAACCTCGTCATTTTACCTCATTTAGTTTAGTTATTTATTGTAAAAAGTAATCTATAAATAGCAAATAATTTTAAAATATGAAAATATATATTCATGAAAACTATATAAAGGCGAGAAACACGCATGAATGCGCTGATGTCGCCATTGAAATTCAAGTAATTTTAGACATCATATTCAATAGAAGTAACTTCAAATTGCTATTTTTTTGTTATAGGCTACGAATCACGTGTAAGACGATACAGAAAGAAACATAGGGATACACCAAAATAAAAAGTAAAGAAACAATGAGCAAAAATTATGATTGTGGACTATAATTAAGTAATACCAATCCTCCAGTGGCCCTGCTAAATCTATATGAATTTCTAACCAGTTTTGTTTTATGTTTAAGGTACATATAATTGGTAATAATGTTTCAAATAGTAAGCTCAATGATGTTATCATTCTGGCTTCACAACATGTACACTGGTTGATTGCATCACGATGAAAAAGGAAAGAATCAGTCCACAATCATAATTTTTGCTCATTGTTTCTTTACTTTTTATTTTGGTGAATGCCTATGTTTCTTTCTGTATC
>NC_136499.1:72757408-72817408 GCF_053919585.1 Euprymna scolopes | reverse complement strand
GGCATTTTTTTTTTTTTTCTTTTTTAGCAAAAGTTGTCATGACCGTTACTTTCCCGTCTCGACACCACTTAAAAGTCTCTCGACATCGTCCATCTCGCCCGGTGACACTTGGCTTCTTCCTCCGACCGCATGCCGGCCACAACTGGCCCATTCTCATCCTTTTTCTTCGGCGTCGACTTTCTTTCTTCTAACCACGTGGTGCATTTATTCTCCCTTTTTCCCTTTTTCTTCTCACGCCAACTCGCTCACACTTCCTAATTTGCATATATTTTTTTCTTACAGCTGCTGCTGATATTTTCAACTACGCTCATACGCTCTGTTACAATGATGATGATGATGATGATGATGATGATGATGATGATGATGATGATGATGATGATGATTTGAATGATGCTAAAACACCTTTAAAACTGTCACAATTTATTAATTTTAGAATGAAATCAAAGTGGAACAGGTCACAAGTACGCTAAGTGACATATAATAGTTGTCTTCCTCCATCTCTCTTTCGCTCTCTCTCTCTCTTCCCCTCTCTCTCTCTCTCTCTCTCTCTCTTTAATTGATAAATAAAAGAAAACGGAAAGCCGAAAGAAGGAAGAATTGCTTTAGAATGTGAAGTGATGAAAGAGTTCCTCACATATACCATTCCTCTCTTTGTTAGTAAACGACCTGGGATTGTATCTCTTGATCAAATAATTGCAAGGTGTGGGAGGTACTATCCAGTCGATAAAGAAGCTTCAACCACACCAGGCTTCATCAGCGCTTGTGCCACATCAACTAACTCTAGAGATATCAGGCCAGGACATGATAGAAAGTGTACGAGCATGAAGGTAACAGTAACATACTGCGAGGGAAGAATGGCTCATATATGCTATCGACTGAGCTCTAATATTTGGTTCATCTGTATAAGATATCCACAGCGAAAACTCGTCCTACTACCGCAATCAAAAAGACTTTGCTTTCTCTTATTATGTGCCTAGAGTCGAGCGGAATTTCTATTGATAGTTTCTTTGTAAAGGCTTCCTGTCTGTGGAACAAATTACCACAGGACAGCTTCCCTGCTAACAATTTGGTCGTTTTTGCATTGAATGTCAAGAAATCCTTGTCAAACACCGCCCTTTAATCATCAATATGTGTACGCCCATTATATTACTCATATTTCGGTTGGCAACCTTTCCGTCTAATTAACCCTTGTCTCCAAGTGGTTCTTCGTTTTGATAAGTGGTGATCCACATAGTAAAAAAAAAATATTTCAGTGATCTAAATTAAATGTAATTTATTTAATAGGGTCCAATTTGTGATCCGAGCCGGTCTATCTTTTCAAACCAACGTCGCTAATTGTAACATCGTTTGGTTGTTTTAGATAGTTGACCTTCTGACTTGGTTGACCTCTTCTTTGCAGAATTGAATTTAGGCACAGTTAATCAATATTTTCTTGAACTGCTTCCACAGACTTTTGCCAAATGTTGGTAAATGTATTGTTAACTACTTGATACCTCTCATAAATATGCGACTCGGATAAACCAAGCGTTTCACTCGTTTAGTAAAGTGGTTCTTAAACGAGATTCTTATGGTCCCTTGGGGTTCTTATATTTGTATTGGGGAGGGCTAATACAAGCAAAATAGATTCTTATGGTCCCTTGGGGTTCTTATATTTGTATTGGGAAGGGCTAATACAAGCAAAATAGTAAATTGGAAGAGTCATAGTAATATTTCCGAGGTGAATAGAAAAATACTTGCTTTATGTTGTAGTTAATGCAAGAAACAGTTTGGCATGTTTGTAGCAGTTGAACATAATAATCACCTCCTAAACGTTGTCCTTTACTGGTTTCCAAATTGGAAGATCCAGCAACAGAAATTAAGAAATCGGTAGAAAAAAATAATATTTAGATAAAGTTTACAATTTATTGCCAATAGAATGTCAACATTTTCTTGTTACATTCCTGCCTTACGGATGAATTCAGCTCCTCAACTCCAGCTGGAGGAGCAAAAGTCAGAACATCTACTCATTCGATCGTCAAGCGTATTTTGTTTTTGCTGTTGTTGTTGTTGTTGTTGTTGTTGCTGCTGCTGCTGCTGCTGCTGCTGCTGTTTTTAGATCCTGTGTCCATCTGTGACGTAATTCTGCAAATGTTTTTTTTTCTTGAATCGGTAATAAAAACAATCAAATGTTTACAAATGCTATTTAAGTCTGCAACTTGTAATAATTAAAATAATCACCGTCTCATCTCAAACCCCACACCTACCAACATCCCCGATGTACATCACGTTTCCATCTAAGTTATAATATTCATTCATTATCCTGTCTTTTACGATCACTCCGAGGTATTCTCGTTACACATCCGCCAAGGCAGATATTATATTTTCACGAATGCTACACACAGTGAAGTATAAAACAGATACGAGAAATTAGTATTTGCTCAATCTTTTTTTTTTTTTTCTTCTTTGCTGTTAAAGTTTCTCTCTAAACAAAAGCTATGAAATACATCTTTTAAAGAAGAAGAAACACAACGAAAAATAGGAATTAGGAATCCAATTAAAATTAAATTACCGGTCAGCTTGCATAGACGCGTTTATTTTGGTATGTGTTTGTAAATTATTTTCTTAATATATTTCGATGATCCTTTAAACATCAAGAGGTAAAAAAAAAAGAAGTTTTTTTTTTCAAACATTTACTTTGTAGAAGGAATGTAAAGTGGTTTTGAATGTGAAGTGGTTTTGTGTTTTTATTTATTTATTTTTGTGTGTGTAATGGTAAACCGCTGTCCATGTATTCTACCCCCTGCCAAAACAGAAGGAGAGAGTAAGCATTTTTTGACGGAGTCTCTCTTTTAAAACCTACTAAAAACCAAGTACTTATTTAATCAATACGAAATTTTCACCGATTATTAAATGAAGAACGAACTTTATAATGGTGTTTTTTTGTTTTTGTTTTTTTCATAGTCGATATTTATATATATTTCTCTTCTTTTTTTTTTTTTTGCCTAACACCCTTCTTTATTTGTGGGTACAAATATGCTTTAAATAACCAGCCGAAACTGAACAAAATATATTGTATTGTGGGGAGTGTGAGGATTGTAAATAAAACAAACAAAAAAACAACTGTGCACGTACCAGATTTTAAGGTTGAAAATCCAAATTTGGAATGTGTATAATTTTCCATCTTTTGTGTTTGGAAGTGTGAAATTCGTTGAATATATTGATAATTATTATTATCTGTCAGATTAGCAAATATATATGTGTGTGTGTGTGTGTGTGTGTGTGTGTGTGTGTGTGTGTGTGTGTGTGTGTGTGTGTGTGTGTGTGTGTGTGTGTGTGTGTGTGTGTGTGTGTGTGTGTGTGTGTCGCTTATGAAAAAAGTTAAACCTTTATTCTTCAATTAACCGCAGGTAGGATTAAATGAATTTATTTTGTCTTGTAAAGCCTACCGTAGTTTCTTTAAAAGTAACGTTAAATTTTGGATTTTTTTTAATTTCGCCACACTATATCCATATATTCAGATAAAAGATCGACTTATTTGAAATTCATGTACTTATGTTATAATATTTTTGCATATTCTTATCGCAAATCATCCTTAATCTTATTTAGACAAAAAAAAATTTTTTTAATTAGTAATTTAAAACCCCTTTAAAAAATATTTAAATGTGTTCCCCATCGAGACAAAAATCGAGGTGAATAGTGTTTGAAGAGAAATTTTAAATTTTAAAATTCTATTAAAAATAATAGAAAAAGTTTTATATTATTCTGTTTTTCAGATAAAAGCCTGAAATTTAATTCATACTTCTATTACTAATGTAGATTTGGTATTTGTCTACGTAATCTGAAACTATACTAGTACTTCTATTACTAATATAGATTTGGTATTTGTCTACGTAATCTGAAACTATACTAGTACTTCTATTACTAATGTAGATTTGGTATTTGTCTACGTAATCTGAAACTATACTAGTACTTCTATTACTAATGTAGATTTGGTATTTGTCTACGTAATCTGAAACTATACTAGTTCTTCTATTACTATCTTGTAATGCTTAATTCAGTTTACCATTTTATTTCAAACTAATCTATCATGTTTCTGAATTTTTTAGATAAGGATTGATAATTTGTATTATTTGGATTATTCAGACTATTGTTCTCATCTTGAGTGTTATTTTTACAACTTTTCTACCGATGTAAGGATCCGTGGCGTAACGGATAAAGTACTATATGAAATTCTGTTCTAAGTGAAACTCTTCTGAAAATTGAAGGTTCAGTTATCAGCGATACTATGAATGCAATTGTGAATTACTTAGAACTTCTACCCATGGCTGCCGAAACGAGAGCATGCTACCCCTATGGATTAAATGAAGAGTTCTGCTCAAATTCAGTGCAGATTTCTGCGTTCAGCAGAAAGATCCCGTGTTCTGTAAGATACAGCTAAAGAAGGTCGGAGGTTACATTGACTGAAACATTGTGAGAATACCAGTCAAGATAAGAATAATAATTCGAATAATTCGAAATGATGTACTATCATGCAGTGCTTAACCCATCTTTTAGTAATAGATATTTGATAACCGTCCTAGTTTGAAACTATATCATTACTTTATTATTAATGGAGATTTGGTATCTCTCTACCTAAAACATATTATTACTATCTTGAAATGCTTAGTTTATTTTATCATACCATTTCAGACTAATATATTATCATTCAATGTGAAATTCAGAGTCTCATATTTTTTGCCAGTTGATATAATATATCAGCATACATTTTATGATCCATACTGAGTTAACTTATTTCCTTCGTTGACCATCTGCTGATCAGCTGCACGATCAGCCGACAGAACAGATCGAAAGAGAGAGCAAAAAAGCTATGTACATACAGACAGACCGACCAACCTGTAGCCAGTGCAGCTGTCATGTTTCACCGGAAGTGGGTAGGTTATGGCTAAGGCAATCAAAGCGCCGTGAAGGAAGTGTGAGGCGGGGGTTAAAGAAAAGAGCAAGAGTTGAAATAAGAGAAGCATGATGAATCGCCGGCAATTCTTTTAATCTCAAGGATTTGCGAGTGAGTTACCGAATCTATTGTTACGATCCGCAGTTGAAATCACCGATGAAACCTCAAAGAGCAAACATGAAAAGAAGCAACGAAGGTTTAGCCAGACTAGGCAGTCCCGTTTGATTTGACACAGGCACCGCATATAAGATTGGACATTGAAGTGCATGCAATTATAAACACACGCACACACAAACACGTACATATGTGTGTATGCATTTGTATGTGAGCGTGTATGTATATATGAATGCATGTGTTTCTAGATATATGAAATAGATGTATATTATAGTATTACTAACATGTATATACTTATATATACATATATACATATAATTATACACATTCTCATATATAAGTTGATCTTATATATATATATATATATATATATATATATATATATATATAAAAGGCAGATATATATATACATTTATAAGCAAACATACTGGCATATGTATGCATATATAAACTTATATGCATATACGTGTGAGTGCGTTTGTATCCATCAAGGAATGTATGTTTGTATGCATGCATATATAGGATTAATAAATTCTATATACAAATAATAGGCACGTATATATATATTGTAAGTGCATATGTGTGTGTGTGTGTGTGTGTGTGTGTGTGTGTGTGTGTGTGTGTGTGTGTGTGTGTGTGTGTGTGTGTGTGTGTGTGTGTGTGTGTGTGTGTGTGTGTGTGTGTCTGAGTGTGTTGTTGTAGTTTTGGTAAAATATGTCTTTTAAGATATAGTCCACTCTTTGTGTATACCAATCTTTTTGTTAAAAAAAAACTCAAGTTATGTTAAATATAACAGCAGAGCATATATAAAATATTTGGATGAAATGTAACTTGGATTTGGATGGACTGTAACTAGAAATAACTATTATATTGAACAATGTGGGTTAGAGAAGCATGTCAACTTGATTCTTGCATTTAATATGACATATATATATATATATATATATATATATATATATATATATATATATATATATATATACATGCATACATACACACATATATATATGGGGGGGCACAATCACGTTGACACGCCGGTTCTCGCCAGATCACCAAAACGTTGAGCCTGGCCAATACCAGATAGGTGACCATTAGAGAAGGCTAAGTGCCGAGTCGTAGAAATTTCCAGATTGGTATCTGAGGCGAATTAATTAATGGGAAGAGATGCACTCCCAGTCTTTATTAAGACATGCATCTAGGAGAAAGAAACTCTTATAAAAAAAACACCAGTATGAATAAGTCATGTGTATGGATTTTCGAGCAACTTAGTTGTTGTGTAAAAAGCCCATACGCCGAAATTGACGAGAGAGTCCATCATATATATATATATATATATATATATATATATATATATATATATATATATATATATATGTATGTATATGTACAGTTCATATAAGCACACACACATATATTTATGTTCATATATATATATATATATATATATATATATATATATATATATAATCAAACATCTAAGCAGATGGTAGAAGGCCTGTAGGGATCTGATTAATAAATAAAAAGAAGAGCGAACGATACAAGAATGCTATCTGCACAATCATAGAACTGAATACTTACGTAATTGTGCATACGAAGTTTCTTATTGGGTGTGCAGCACTTGTAATGTAGATGCAATGTATCTATAAATCCATTGAAACTCTCACATGTAACATTATTACAGTGAAAGTCCCTGCACGTATTACGCACGTAAGGGAAGGGAGGATGTGCTAGGGGTGTGTTCGGTTCTTTGCCTTTTGATTCATTCGGCACGGCCGTTTGGGCACATGCGATCCTCTAAGTTCATTATTTCACCTATACTGAAGCATTGCATCTTAATATGAATACGAACGAGTTCCTAAACGATATTAATTCCTTTACGCTGTGATTTTGATTTAAGCCTCAAAACGCTTGCTGTATAATATCGGTCACCTCTTCATGTATAATATTTGTCATTTTCGTTTTCAGCTTACTGTTTATTTTATTTATTTCGTCACACACACACACAAATAGATAGATAGATAGATGGATAGATAGATAGATAGATAGATAGATAGATAGATAGATAGATAGATTAGTTTCTGTCTTTTGTTTGTTTGTCCATTCGACTTTTTTCTCGGAAACTACTGAGATAATTTGACTGAAATTTTGTATGGCCTTTGGAATTCTCAATCATACCCCAACATTTATTAAACTGTAGGAGAGAAATAGGAAACAATTGTGCTCAGAGAATAAACTTTACTCTAGGATAGCGATACAAAATAATTTTTAAAATTAACAATGACCATAGAAAATAAATAAATAAAATAAGCATACATATACATAAATCATATATATGTATGTATATATATATATATATATATATATATATATACAATAAAAATTACAATTAAATTTACCAAAATGATCCAAGATGGTAAAATTAAAGTATATTATAAATATTAAAGAATTTATATTTATAAAATTATCTCAGCCAGATGTAAAAGCTCGGTAAAACCAAATAGGAAATAGAGCTTATAGAGTTTTTTAACATATTTTATTAACTGTTTGCTCATATATATATATATATATATATATATATATATATATATATATATATATATATATATATATATATATATATATATAAACTAACATAAAAACACACTTAACTACATCTAGATTTAAAATAGGCCAGATAACTAGATATCTACGCTCTTCGCTAAAAATAGCACACACAAAGGAAGGGCTGAACCGCAGGTCAACTGGGTCTTTGTCCTGTAAGTACCTGCTTATTGACTGATTAGGAAGGGTGCGGTGGAAACTAGAAACTAAAAACTCAATAGAAGGTGCGTATATAAAAACACGAAACAAACACAAATCTTCGCATAAGCCTGACGAATCCTAGTGTGAATGAAACGTGGAATATTCTGTGTAGCTTAATTGTCATATATATTTTATAACTTACTACCTAGCTCTACCTATGTATTGAGCACTGTTGAAGTAAATACTTAAAGTTAATGCATAGAACTCTACTCTCGTATATTAATTTATGTGACTAAACGAAGTAGTCACACACACACACATGCATATATATATATATATATATATATATATATATATATATATATATATATATATATATATATATACTAGCAAAAGAGCCCGTCGTTGACTGGGTTCAAAAACAGCTTACAGAAAATGGACTTTGATTTATGAAAGTATGATAGGTTATGAAAAGGAAGGGTTGTAAAGAGATAGCTTCGAATTTGGGGGTATCAAAACCAAAGCAAAATATGATGAAAGTAAATATAAATAGATAAACCCCATAATTTATTATACCATACCTGTTCACACTGAAACACTTATCACAATATTCTGTGGATCTATATTAAAGAACTTTGTTAAACTTTGTGACATATTTCCATTCTATGGAGGTCAGGTGCGAACGAACACCCCATAATTTTATTAGACCATATTTCTTCAAACTGGAACATAATTATCAAAGTATACTTACGCAGATAGATATGAAGAGTCTTTATTAAAGTTTGTGCCTATTTCCATTCTATGGAGGCCAGGCGTGAACGCAGACCCCACAATTTTATTATACCATCCCTATTTAAGTTAAAACATACTTATCAAAGTATTCTTATGTACATCTATATCAAAAACACTTGTAAACGTTTTTTTTTTTTAATTTTTAAATTTTTTATTTCCATACTTTGTGGACCAGGCGCGAACGCAGACCCTACAATTTTAATGAACCACCGGTCTTCCAGATCAAACATACCATTCCTGTGTCTCGATACATCTTCTATCATTATATGTGATCAGTTTTTTAAAATAGTCAACCATATAGGAGCCTATTCGTGACCAGACACACACACACACACACACACACATTCAGCTTTATATTATATATATATATATATATATATATATATATATGGGCGTGCGCGCACGTGTGTGTCTGCGCGCGGGAGTGTGTGTGCATATCATCATTATCGTATTCTGTTTAACACTCATTTTAACTGCTGGCATGCCTTGGACGGCTTTAAGAAATGGATTTCTAAACTAACCTATCACTGCCAACTTTTTTATTTATCCCCGTTTCTTTCAAGTTCATCTTTTTCATTTCCTTTCATGTTTTCCTAGGCATTAACCTATGAACATCAATTTTTACAACGTGGCCATCTAATCTAAGTCTCTTGTTCGGCTCATATCTGCCATATTGTCCAGATTTAATCCTCTCTCTTAGGTCACTAGATCTAAGCTTCTATTTATGATTCATATTATACGTCACTCGTATCATTTCTCTCTATTCAACAGGGCATATCCTCAACCCTCACTAGGTTTCATTTCGATATATACCACACACACACGCCTGGTAGAGTAATAAGAGATATTCCCTGAACAAACTCTACTCCTAACTCTTGCCATCACACTAGCACCTGTTCCATCCTGTGCTCCAATAGTATCATCAGAGTAGCTAAAGCTCTCGACAACTTAAATAGCTTCATCATCCAAATATACTTTATTCACATTCGAGTTTTCATCCATTTCGATTATCTTACGCTTCTTGCACAAATCTTCTCTCAAACTATCCGTAATGTCGTTGCACGTCTTGTGTACGCAATGCTTATAAGGTTGAATTGTATCCGATATATTTTTTAGTCGCATGCAAGCGACTCTATAAGTCACTCCGTCGGTCCATCAGTCGGTCGGTCGGTCAGTCGGTCTGTCCATAACACTTTTGTGCTTGGCCTTTTTGGTTAAGATCAAAGTTCTGTTGTTAATACATGCTGTTCTTAGCTTTTAAAGCTTTTCTTGGCCTTTTGGCGAAGTTTGTCGAAGATCAAAGTGTAGTATCCATTCTCCCAGCTACCTCATTTTTTATTTTTTTCAAGAGGTCTGCCACTTTACCCACCAGTCAAGTTTAAGGCTTTCACTTTGGTGTGGTAGTCTGGACCCGAAAACCGATCCCTTCTTTGGGAGTTTTCTGTTTTCGGGACTTTAGTAGACGCGACCTGATCGGGTTAGCTTTAGTTTGTTGGGTACTTCATTTCCTCCTCTCCTCTGAGGTTGAAATAGTCTGTTCTCTCCTCTCTTAATTGCCTGTGCAGCACTCTGACCTGCCAGGCCGAAAACTTTTTCATCCTTCGCTGCTCTCCCAGTGGATTGAGCAGACCAGGTTCTCTTTCTTGCTATCTTGGGGTTGTTTGTGAGTAGAGTGACGTGGGTATGGCGGGTGTTTCGTTTCTGCTTCCCTCTCTGGACAGAGATGTCTATCCCCTCTCTCTCTTAATTGCGACGTGGCACTCTGACCCGCTAGCACCCACTGCGTCTTCCTTCGCTGCTCTCCCCCCTTGCGGGGTATCTGAGCTGACTAATCCGACATCCCAATGAGAGGAGGTCAATCCACTTTCTCTCTTCTGATCTCACCCACTCCCCTTCACCACCACCTCATTTCCCTGCATTTTCTTTTCTCCCCCCACTACACTTTGGTCCGCATCAGCGGCTGGTGCAGTTTTGTCCACACGATGCCAGGAAAAAGGCATATACCACCCCAGATGCGCCACATCGCCCCACTTGAGTACTCCCCATCGGAGGAAGCAATTCCCACGAGGGATGTAGAGGAGGAGAAGGCCAAGGTAGGGCCACAGCCCGTGGCGACCCAGGCAGGTTCAACATCAGGAGGGCACCCAATCCCGCCCTCGGCTCCCCACGAGGGCCACTCCTCAGACCGGGGTCAAAGAAGGGAACAGGGTACGATCTGGGTGGTACACATCCTGCGACCTCCCTTCTACCTAAATCCTCATTGGTCAGAAATAGCGCTCCCACACAGGCTCCCCAAGAGGACCAGTCCCAGATGGAAGCTTCAATGCCTGTGGCGAATGAGGAAACGAGGTACTGCTCAAGTGGTCCATAACTAGTGGCCCCCTCTGAACCTCAATCCTCGTCTGCAGAGGGCAACGAAGTCACCCCAGCTCCCCAAGAGAGCAACACCAAAAAGAACAGGGCTAAGAGGGATGAAAAGATCAGAAAAACGGAGGGTGTACAATGGCCAGTGTCACCCACAGCTCCTCAGCCACCGTTAACTTTGAACAGCCCACAGCCTCCTCCAGGAGAGGATCCCCCAATCTTGGATGGAGAGGATAAAAGCAGCATAACAGAGAGAACCCAAAGGCACATAGAATAAGCGCTAGCTGCCCTAAGGAGTCTCGGTGGGGAAATCCAAAAGACTACCCCAAAAGTTTCGCCCAAGAAGGACCAACAATCCACAATGAGCGAATCCCCAGCACCAGCCAGGGGAGATCCAACACCAGGGATATCAATGGCCATGGAGAAACCTAACGCAGAATACTCACCCATAGGTAACTCGGCAACAAGGTCACCGACGAGAAAGAAGAAGAGGTGACCAGGGAGTCAGACAAGGCCAGGAAGCAACATCCGATGGAGACTGGCCAGCTCTGACCCCCAATAAGGCCAATACCAAGCCGCAGCAACAACCAAAATTGGTGCCAGCAGATCCACATCTAGGGCTGTCCAACCCACCACAAGAGCCAGCAACAGCATGGGGCGTGAAGACGCAGCAGGAAAACCTGACTCCGGAGGGATATAGGGAACTATTCAACTCCATGTACAAGGAGTACACGGTGGGCAACGTTATCCACCCCTCCCAGGCCAGATCGAGGAGTTGGAGAAAAGAGTTCTCTCGCTAATTACGTCAGACCTCAGGACCAGGAGTTTGACTGGGGTCGACAGGGACAGCATGGTGGCACTTTTCCTGGAGCTAAATATTCCAGCCAGTTATATCTGCAGGAGGAGCTATGCCATGGGGGACGTGCTGCTACCCAGTCCAGAAGACGCAGTAAGGCTCGCGACCACCGACCACTGGGGTAAAAGAATTAGACTCCAATCAGAGTACTTAAGCAAGAGGAAGGCCAACGTCTCTGTGCTGAATGTTCCAGTTTACATGGGCGCCAAGCAGGTCGGGGCGATCCTAATTTAGTACGGAGATGTGGAAACCGTAACACTAGTCCGCGGCCAACGAAATGTCATGACCGGAGAACAAAAGGTCAGAATGGTCGTGGACAAGGCCAAATTTGAAAAAATCCCAGCCATGTTGAAATTCAGGGATTGGACCAGGACCCTCATTGTGGAAGGCAGGAAGCCCCAGTGCTGGGACTGCCAAAAACGAGGACGCATGGCTAACGACTGCCCCAAAAGACTCCCGACCACAGTCCCTCCGAAACCGCAAGGGTTGGCCACGACCATAAAGCCAATTAAAACCCCGGCTGCAGCCCAACCAACAACTTCTGCCACAGCTAAACCGGGGCAAGCAGCAGAGGATGGATGGTCGACGGTCACTAAGAGGGGCAGACGTCCCCTAAGGGTTCCCAAACAAACAGTGACCATCGACGAACCAGACCAAGAGCAACGAACTCGAACAAGAGCAAAGTTCAAGACTCAGAGGAAGAGATTGCCTTGGAAGAAGAGGAGACCACAGCATCAGCAGTGGCAGAAACAGCAAAGGCAGTAGAGACAAGTGAGAGAATGAAGACAAAGAGGAGGAAGAGCAGGAAGACGAAGAAAAACACCCCCACCCCCAAAAGACAAAGTTTCAAATGCCGAGGCTGATCTCATCACAACCCTAACCCCCAAACAACTAGAGCAAAAGGCCCCCTCTATCCCCAAACCCTCCAGAACTCTAACATGCAACCCATCCCCAGAAAGGACAAATTATGCTCCCAAAAAATCAACACCCTCAGCACCAAACACTCCTACACCCGACACGCCCACCCCCACTTCCTCCTCCCCTACTCCTCCTCCCCCCGCTAAAGAGAAACCAACCCCAACCACAACAGTCCGAACGGAGTGGACAAAAAGACTCCCCTTCCTTGTATGTAAAACGGACCGTCTACCAACTATACCTGAGCTCAAAGGCCAGCAGAAGGTCCGCTACAACTAAATTAAGGACTTTGTATACGTCGATGGCGATAATGTCACCGACCCAACCAAGTTCCAAGACGCTCCCTTGTTGACCACATTTGTTAGGGTCAATAAGGATTCCAGGAAAGAGGCTCTCTGGGCCATAATAGATGCCGCAAAGGATGCAATCCCAGGCCAGCAGCTAGTGGACACGGAGCATCCTTCGCTGAACAATTTAGTTTCAAGTGTGAGGGAAGAGCCCCTGTTTACTCCACTCCTCCTTTTACAGGGCATTCAAACTAACCTTTCCCCTGGACGTGGGAAGCGTGGCCAAGAATGGATCACCTTCAGCTGACTTACTGACTGGAAGCCTTGGACAAGCCTGCCACGTCCTCACTCCCAAGGATTTAAGGCCCGTGTGTGACACTGAATAAGGTAGGTGACCATGGCTTTAAACTTGGCTACTTATAATGTGAGGGGCCTCAGATGTCGAAGCAAAGCCGCTGCAGCAGGCTCAAGACCCTCCTAAGGTAGGTCAACAAGGTAAAAGCTTGCATCGATGCCAAGAGCTGGCTTGAATTCGACGAGTCATATTTTGTGGGGAACATTGATCCGCTGCTGCCTAGGGAGAAAAGAATGGTTTTTCTAGTGATACTAGCAGTAGCGAGGATGGTCATATGGATCACACGCCTCAAGCGAGTCTGCGAAGGAATATCTGTTCTGGATCGGGATCTGATTGTCTACTTTAAACATCTGCTTAAAGTAAAGATCAGATGCGATTGGAAGAGGTTGCCTCAAGTGGCTTTTGACAAGAGGTGGGTGCATGATGCTAGCTTGTGCATCCAACGAGGCGCCAAGTTTGAATTCGTGTTACCACCATAGGCATGACACATGCGGTACTGGGTCCTACGGAGCCCATCCCGCTAGGTTAGATAAATAAAAAGTAAA
Source organism: Euprymna scolopes (assembly GCF_053919585.1). Lineage (NCBI taxonomy): Eukaryota > Metazoa > Mollusca > Cephalopoda > Sepiida > Sepiolidae > Euprymna > Euprymna scolopes. Next base: position 72,803,508 of record NC_136499.1, on the reverse strand, counting down.
GAGACTCTTGACTGGTGGTACAAATCAGATCCTGTCCATCGATTGTTTGTTTTGTTTTTTTGTCACTAGAGAACCTTCCGAGGCTACCCTACCACTACCTCCCCCCACCTATCTTTTTGTTTTATCACCCCCTGGTCAACCCCTACTCGAAAGTCGCCGCCTACCCCCCCCTCCATCTTCCCTTTTTGTTTTTGACAATCTATTTATTTTTCCTCCCTACACCCGATATGAATTCTTCCCAATCCCCACTAGGGATCTTCCCGCTTGTTTTCGGTGCCTTGGAAAACAGTAGGTGATCTAACTTTCTAGATTAGCTCAGGGAGGGACCTTACTAACAATGCACTAGGCAATTTTATATTTTGTATATTTTTTCTAGATTCCCCACTCCTCAACACGAACTGTTTTTCTTCCAAATTCAAGAACTTTGTATTTTCCAATGAATTGAACATTTTTCACACACACATATTAATAAGAAAAAAAAAAATTTGCACACACACGCATACAGAAATTGTGTATATATCCTTTCTTGCAAAAACGCTGGGTTTTCATTAGTTAGTTTAGAGTCCACAGAGTGACTGAGGTATTGTGGTAAATGTTGCCAGTCAAGAGTAAAGTCGCCAAAGACTCCATTTTCACTTTAGCAACAAAGACCCTGCAATACTCCTCCTTCCACTTCTTATAGGGCCTTGTACCTAAATTTGTTTTGTAAATTGGAATTTTACTTTTAATTTATTTTGATTTTACATTGAATTATCTTGATTGTAATTTTCATTTTCACAAAATAAATTATACAAAGATCAAAGTGTAGTATCTGTTCTCCCAGCTACATCATTTTAGATTTTTTTCAAGTGGTCCGCCACCATTCAAGTTATAGGCTTTCACTTATGTCACTATTATGACTTTACCAACCTGTGTTAGTGGGACCGACCCCCTCTTTGGGGAATCTGGACCCCTTTTCGCTCCCCCAGGACCAACGCCATTGTGTGGTAGTCTGGTCCCGAAAACCGATCCTTTCTTTTGGAGTTTGCTGTTCTCGGGAACGACAACACTTTCTTTGGTTGACGCGACCTGGTAGGGTTAGGTTAGCAATTTTTCTTTTGGGTACTTCGTTTCCTCCTGTCTTCTGAGTTTGAAATGGTCTACTTTCTCCCTCTTAATTGCCTGTGCAGCACTCTGACCTGCCAGGCCCAATCTTTGTCATCCTTCGCTGCTCTCCCAGTGGATTGAGTAGACCAGGTTCTCTTTCTCACTTCCTTGGGGTTGTTTGTGGGTAGAGGGACGTGGGTAGAGCGGTTGTTTCGTGTCTGCTCCCCTCTTTGGGCAGAGATGTCTATCCCCTCTCTCTCTTAATTGTGACGCGGCACTCTGACCCGCTAGCACCCACTGCGTCTTCCTTCGCTGTTCACCCCCCCCCCTTTGAGCTGACTAATCTGACATCCCCGTGAGTACAGGTCTAACCACGGTTGCTTCTGACCTCACCCACTCCCCTCTACCACCCCCATTTCCCTGCATTTTTTTTCCCCCGCTACATTTTGGTCCGCGGCTGGTGCAGTTTTTTCCACAATGCCCGGAAAAAGGCATATACCACCCAAGATGCGCCACATCGCACCACTCGAGTACTCCCTATCGGAGGGAGCACCCACAAAGAAGAGGAGGAGAAGGTCAGGGTAGGGCCACAGCCTGCGATTACCCAGGCAGATCCAGCTACAGGAGAGCAACCAGTCCAGCTCCTGCTCCCCAGGAGGGCCACTCCCCAGACCAGGGATTCAAGGAAGCGGCTGACGAGGGAACGAGGTGCGATTTGGGTGGTACATATCCTGCAACACCCTTTCCACCACAATTCTCGTCGGTCGGAGAAAGCACTCCCACCCAGCCTCCCCAAGAGGACAACCTCAAGATGAAAGGGACCAGAAAGGCGCCTGACGAGGGAAAGAGGCAACTTTCCGGGAGACCACTCCCAACGAACCCCCACCACCTCAATCCTCATTGGCCGAAAAAGACCCCACCACTCCTGCTCCCCACGAGGACAGTCTCCTGGCAGATGAACAGAGAGAAGTTGGAGACGAGGTGGCCGAAAGCGATAATGGTGGTCCACAGCCCGTGTCACCTCCAGTCTCCCAGCCCCTGTCCGGTCACCCAGCACCTAGTCCCCATGAGGGCAACTTCCCAACGCCTGAAGAGGAAGATGATGAAGACGGAGTTGCCCGTAGAACTCAAGTGCTTTTCAGGGACACGAGGTTCTCGGGGGGGGGGGGGGAATATAAAGCACCTCCACCGCCCAAAGCTCCCCAAAACACTCTTACACCACCGAAAGCCCCGAAAACCAACCCACTGACAATAAAGCCGAATAGGAGAAATCCTATGACTCAATCTCTGAGCAAAAGGAAGGACAGGGGCCAGAAGACAAGCCAAAACTAGTCCACGACACCACAGGATGACTGACCAGAGTTAGCCCCAAACAAAAGGTCCAAGTAGCAGCAACAACAGAGCCAGCATCAGAAAGAAAAGGCAGCGGCAGCCGATCTCCTCCCCGGTCCATCCAACATGAAACCGGACAAGATACGGCATGGGGCCCTCAAGAGCTGGAGCAGATGACACCCAATGATTATAGGGGGAACTCTTCAACTCCACTTACAAGTATGTCACGAAGGGAACAACCATCATACCCCTTCCGGAACAGATCGAAAAATTGCAGGAGGAGTTTCGCCATGTGGGACATTCTGCTCCCCAGCCAGTAGGATGCAAAAAGACTGGCTAGGACCGAACACAGAAGTAGGAACATTCAGCTCCAGCCAGTACACCTCGGCGGGAGGAACACCACTGTCTCAGTACTGAACGTCCCGTGCTATATGACCGGAAAACAAGTTGGGGCCATACTGAGTCAGTACGGTGAGGTGGAGGCAGTCGCCCCAGCCCGCAGTCGACGCAACGTTTTGACCGGGGACTACAAAGTTCGGATGGTCCTGGGCAAGGACAGTTTCGACAATGTTCCAGCCATGCTCAAGTTTGGAGAGCAGACCATGACGCTGATCATGGAGAGGAGAAAACCTCACTGCTGGCACTGCCAGCTGAGGGGACACATGGCCAAGGACTATCCTAAAAGGCAACCAGCTAACTCCCAAGAAAAAGTACCCACCAAAACACCCACCAAAACCCCAGCAGAGGTACAAGTCACAGCCCCAGCCACAGCTCTAGCTGCAGGCAATCTCAACCCAGCAGCAGAAGCAGATTAGGCAATGGTCACAAGGAAGGGCAGACCCAGCAAAAACCTGTCCAAACCAAAAACGACCAAAACCCAACCTGAAATCACCCCGATGGACACTCAGGCGCTCTCTTCCTCAAACAAGAGGAAGCTCCAAGACTTTGAGGGTCTAGAGACAGCCACAGACACAGAAGAGACAACAACAGCAGCAGCAGTCAGCAAGAGAACAACGAAGAGGAGGAAAAGCAGGAGATCCAAGGGAGACACCCCCACTCACAAAGACAATATCCAACCAGTCGAGACTGAACCCCCCCAAATCCCACTCCCCCAAACAGCCAGAGCAATTTTCCCTCCCCCGCCACAAAACACCCCAACACCCGGAACCTCCTCCCCTACTCCCCCTGCACTCACTCTCCCTCCAGTCAAGGAAAACCCCACTCAACCAATCTGCACGGAGCGGACAAAGAGACTCACCTTCCTTCCAAGAGGAAGGATATGTGAGACGGGCCTTCTGCAACCAACAACAGAACTGAAAGGCCAGCAGAAGGTCCGTTATAACCAGCTAAAGAACTTTCTCTACGTTGGTGCCGATAATGTCACGACCCAACCAATTTCAAGGACGCTCCCTTGTTGACCACATTTATTAGGGTCAACAGGGATTCCAGGACTGAGGCTCTCTGGGCATGGATAGACGCCGCGAAAGATGCAATCCCAGGCCAGCAGCTGGTGGACACAGTGCATCCTTCACTAAACAATTTAGTTTTTCAATGTGAGGGCAGAGTCCCTGTATATATTCACCCCTCCTACTACAGGACTTTAAAATTAATTTTCCCCCTGGATGCGGGAGGCGTGGCCAAGAATGAAGTACCCTCTGCAGACTTACTGACTGGAAGCCTGGGACAGGCCTGCCACGTCCTCACCTCTGGAGACTTCAGGCCCGTGTGTAATACTGAATAAGGTAGGTGACCATGGCTTTAAAATTGGCTACTTATAATGTGAGGGGCCTCAGATGTCGAAGCAAGGCCATGCGTGTGCTGAGAGATCTGGTGTCCCTCAAGGTAGATATTGCCGCTATACAGGAGACCCACTTTATTTGTGACAGACATTGTCAGGTGCTGGTGAGCGACTACGATGTTTACTCAGCATATGGCAATACCTATAGTCATGGAATCTCCTTGCTAGTAAATCGCACCCTATCAGTGTCGGTGAATGTTGTTCATGCAGACAAGCACGGGCAGGCGATTGTCATCGATGTTGCCGTTAATAGCAGTGTGTTTCGGATTGTCGCAGTTTATGCGCCTAATTCCACTGTGGAGAGGGCTTCCTTCTTTCGACGAATGGAGGGCTTTATAGATGATCCAGAGAGGGTAGTCTTAATGGGTGATTGGCATGCCATCCTTGATCCCAAGATAGATAAGGTCGGGGGGACTAGCAGGTCTATGTGGTGTGACAGCAGTTTGTCTGACCTGATGGCTTCATGTGACCTGGTTGACAGATTTCACCTGGATCACCCTGGGCAGGAGATGTGGACGTGGCATCCTAATGCGCCTTTCCATCCAAGTACTTACTTGGATCGGATGTTAGTCAGAAGAAGCAATGTAGATTTCCTATCTTGCTCCACGTTCCACTTTTTAGGACACTCGGACCATAAACTAGTTATGGCCCGCCTGAACTTGAGCTCTAGGCCTAAACTGGCTGGATACTGGAAGTTCAACAGCACCTTGTTGGAGCTGGAGGATTACCGGTTGAAGGTTACAGAGATAATCCATGGGCATTAGTGGGGGCGGTTACTGGGATTAAGTGGTGGTTAGTCTCCAGGCTAAGATTAGACGCTTCTTGGTCCAGTACAGCCAATGCTTCGCGCTAGATAAGGCTAAGGCCAAGAAGCGTACAGAGAATAAGCTGATCCGGGCGGTGGGGGAGGGGAGCCCAGAGATAGCACTAGCTAAACAAGACCTCAACCGCTTGGCTAGCGAGTGGTACGAGGGCCAGATAGTTAGAGCTAGACTAATGAAAGTCTCGAACAAGGCTGTTAATGTAGACACTGTTGAGTGTAAGGCTGCTCTAAGGTGCGGCTCGAACGGGTACATTCGAAAAGTAAACGGCTTGGAAGGGCACACCTTGTGTCAACACGGAAGATTTGCAAGGGGTTTTGAAAGCATCTATCGGAGCGCTTCACCCAACTACCCAGACTCAGGGCCAAAGAGTTTGGCAGCTATTTGGCCGACTCGCCCCACCTCATGGCGGCTCGAGCGGCTAGCTGTGATGGTCTTGTCACGAAACATGAGATCATTACTGCGTTGAAGCAGGTCGGGTGCAACAAGTCCTTGTGGCTTGATGGTCTACCCTACGAATTCTACTTGAGGTTGTCGCCATGTTCTGAAGGATATGTTCAACCATTCGTTTGTTCAAGGCTCTATCCTTGGGCAGGTGACCAAGGGAGTAATCATATGCTGAGGAAAGGTCAACAGCATCGTTGGAAGGAAGATTTAGACGATTTCAGGCCCTTGACTCTGCTAAACACAGAGTTAAAGAGTTTGGCTAAGGTTCTTGCGAATCAGTGGCAGGTTGTCATCACTGACTTGATCGAACCAGACCAGAGCTATGCTGTGAAGGGGAGATCGATTCATGACAATCTTCATCTGATACGCACGATCATAGAGGGAACAGGAGACGACGCCGAGGCTGCGCTGATCAGTTTGGATCAGTCCAAGGCTTTCGATAGGGTGGACCATAGGTATCTGGGATCTGTCCTGGAGGCTGCCGGATTTAATCCGGACTTCCGCAAGTGGATCTTTGTACTGTATGACAGGCCGACGGTAGCAGACCAGATCAACGGTAAGCTGTCGGAGTCATTTGCCGTCTCCCGGTCGGTGCGACAGGGTTGTCCGTTGTCAATTCTTTTGTATGTCCTGGTGTTGGAACCCCTCCTTCACAAGTTAAGGGATGAGGCGACTACACCAGTCCTGCACGAGATAGCTCTCCATGGAGGCACACGTGTCAGGGTTTCTGCGTTACCGTGTTCGTGTCTTGCCCCACAGACATTCAAGCGGTCACCGAGGCGCTCGCTCGATACGAAGAAGTTACGGGGGCGGTCTTCAATCGCAGTAAGTCGGTGGGTCTGCAGTTGGGTACCTGGACCAGAGTAAATTCGCTCCCGGGCATCTTCAGTTGGACCGATGGCCCGGTCCAGATCCTCGGTGTGTGGTTAAGACCGGGTCTCCAGCTGAAGAAAAACTGGTCAGAAGTGGAGACCAAGGTCAAATCCTCTATCAAGATTTGGATTCAAAGGAAATTATCCTTGAAAGGTCAAACTGAGGCGTGTGCTACATACGTCTTTCCGCTCATCCTTTACCATCTGTCTTTACTTCCCCTCCCTGCAGAACGACAAACCAGCTTACAGGAGCACCTCGGCTCACTCTTGTGGAACGAGGGTAAGCATTATGTTTGCAGAGATGTGTGTGTTCGAAATCCGAGCGAGGGAAGTTTGGGACTACCTGATCTCCTGCGTCACAAGCACACTGAGAGGTTGGCCTTCCTGAACCAGTCACTATATGTAGACGTTCCATGGGTCACTGCGGTTGGAAGCTCGTTTTCCAATCTCTCATCTGACCCCTCGGTCGAAGCTTGGCGGAGACCGAGGAGGGAACAAAAATTCTACACCGAATGCCGGTCCGCACTTAGAGCGTTGCCGGGGACCAGTGTCCTTGAACAGTCTAGGAACAGGCTTTATCGGGAGCTACTGGGGTGTAGCAAAAAGAAACCGCTAGTGAAACAGATGGGGATGTTGTTAAAAGAGGTCCGCTCCCAGTGGAATTGGGCACCGGGACAGGACTTTCTTACCAACTCGGAATATTCCCTTACCTGGCGACTAGTCCGGAACACACTGCCCCTCTTTAACAAACTCCACTTGCACAAAGAAGAGACCCGGGTCTATTGCCTGCGCAGTGACAAATGCATGAAGGAAACGGTCGGTCATGCTTTTTTCCACTGCAGCAGGCTTAAGACCCTCCTAGGGTACGTCAACAAGGTGGCAGCTCGCATCGATGCCACGCACCTACTTGAACTCGACGAGTCATACTTTGTGGAGAACATTGATCCACCACTGCCTAGGGAGAAAAGAATGGGTTTTCTGGCGATCCTAGCAGTAGCGAGAATGGTCATATGGATCACACGCCTCAAGTGAGTCCATGAAGGTAAATCTGTTCCAGATCGGGATCTGATCGTCTACTTTAAATATCTGCTTAAAGTAAAGATCAGATGCGATTGGAGGAGGTTGCTTCGAGTGGTCTTCGACAGGAGGTGGGTGCATGACACTAGCTTGTGCATCCGACGAGGCGCCAAGTTTGAATTTGTGTTACCACAATAGCACACGCACTACTGGGTCCTACAGAACCCATCTCGCTAGGTTAGCAATAGAAAATTTAAGAGACTCTTGACTGGTGGTACAAATCATATCCGGTCCCTCGATTGTTTGTTTTGGCACTAGAGAACCTTCCGAGGCTACCCTACCATTACCCCCCCTCCCTCTTTTGTTTTGTCACCCCTGGTTAACCCTTACTCAGAGGTCGCCTTCTACCGCCCCCATCCCCCCTTCTGTTTTTTTGATGTTTTATTTATTTTTTCCTCCCAATACCCGATAAGAATCCACTCCAATCCCCACTAGGGATCTCCTTGCTTGTTTTCAGTCCCCCGGAAAACAGTAGGCGATCTAACTACTTAGATTAGCTCAGGGAGGGACCTTACTAACAATGCACTAAGCAATTTTTATTTGATCATTTTTTTCTAGGTTGTTTTCCCCACTCTCCAACACAACTATTTGTTACCAAATTAAGAACTTTTATTTTTCCAATGAATTGAACTTTATTCACACACACACATACACACTTATTTTAATTTAAAATAAAAAAAAAAAAAATTTTTTAATACACACACACACACACACACACACAGAAATTGTAAATATATGCTTTTTGCTTAAACGCTGGGAATTCATTAGTTAGCTTTAGATTCCACGGAGTGAATGAGGTATTGTGGTAAATGTTTCCAGTCAAGAGTAAGTTGCCAAAGACTCCAATTTTTAGTTTAGTTACAAAGACCCTGCAACACTCCCCTCCCCAGATCTTATAAGGCCTTGTGCCTAATTTTGGAGATTTTACTTTTTTAAAGTTTTTAATTTTATATTGAAATTTTTTTAATTGTATTTTTTCTTTAAACAGAATAAATTAAATATGAAGATCAAAGTGTAGTATCTGTTCCGGCAGATACTGCAATTAAAGACCATATGTGGGAGCAGCCCCCCATATAAGACCTTGGTCAATGTAGGGGAAACCCTTCATACCAACTGTCACTATCCAGCTCCCCTACTCCCCGGGGAGTTGGTCCCCATTTCCCCTTCACTCCTCACATTAAAAATCGGCCTTGTTCCTAATTTGCTCGGTGGGGGAGCAAATAAATACCATCTGTTCTTACTACATGCTGTACTTATTGTAATATAAAGTGTGGGATCTCTTTTCTGTATTAATTTAATGTAAAATGATCACCCACTTTACAACCAGTCAGTCTCAAAGCCATTCAAGTCATTCTCCAGATCATTCAAGTTGTTTTTGAAGGATTCCAGTTATTTTTTAAGCATTCAAGTCATTGTTAAGGTCATTCAATTCATCCTTAGGTCCATTAAAGTGATTTCAAGTCATTTACTTTTTATTTATTTAAGTCATTTCAGCCCATTTTTCGGTCATTTTAGTTTATCTTTAAGAATTTCATGTCAATCCTACATTCATGCATTCATTCATTACACGAGAGCACAGGACTAATGGCTATCGGCCTTGTTTTTCCCAAAATTAAATAGGAGAATTCATCACTTTGGTCTTGGTAATATTCACCCTCAGACCTTTACCTTCCACTTTAACTCCACAAGTAAGTCTTCCGTTGTTTTACAGGAACATACTAAATCATTAGCATCCATATAGCATCTTTTGTGCTTCAATTATGAAACTTCCTCAAAAATATAAATAAAAAGCAACCGACATAGTACAGAACTCTAATGTAGTCTACTTAAACATTAAAATTATCCACCTTATAAGAAAATTTTTATTTCTAAGTAATTTCAATATATCCCGGGCAATGCCAGTTATGTACACCTAGTATTTTTTACATTTCTCAGTTTAAAATATACATGAGAATTAAAACATTGAAAGGGCAAAATGGTTTCATTTTTTATGGTCGGTTTTAAGGAGGGAGACACAGCTCCTCCAAATGGGCCAACGGCAAAATAGCCTTGTTCGTCCTATCAACATTTCCTCGCAAACGAGGGTGCGTCAATCGGCGGGTGATAAGCACATCTCAACTATTTGCCACTTGTTTTACTCCTAGTTTTGTCTGTTTTTCATGATCTAGCATCTTTTCTGGGCGTAACAGCTCGCAATTATTCGTTCTCATCTTTACTAGATGAGCATTATACAAAGCCTTTATCTCTGAATCATCTTTCTTTTTTTCTTTTTGTTTGTCGAAAGAAACTTATCAGCAGGCGTCTTCTATTTAGAGCAAAGTTTAACATTTGTTCGTTCTGATAAAGTTATATGATATTTCGGAAAGTGAGACGTGGTGGGTTGGGATTGGTCGGTCTGTTGACTGGGTTGTCAGTTTCGGATGAAGAGGCGACGACCGAAGGTATAGGTAGGCGATGGCTGGTTTTTGCTATTGACGACTCTCTCTTAACCTTACGCCAGCAGCCGACATGACCACCACAAGGTGGTGCGAGTGAGTAATTGCCTATAAAAGTGTAAACTCGAATCTCTCGAGTGAAGTGAATAAATGCGTTGAGCAAGTCGCCACTGGAGCAGAAGACACGGTAGACGCTAAGTAAATGTGAAATGTGTTCGCACGAAAGAGCTGGATTGCATTATGGCTTTTGGTTAGTAAAATTTAAGATAGTTACTGCCCCTGGGGATATGAAGTTGCGTTCGGTATAGCTGTTCGGTTTCGATATGCAGTATCCAAGAAAGTGCATTATCTGCTGCTTAGGGCAGGGGGATGCTTCACTGGTGAGGGGATGCCAGGAGGACTGTCGTAATTTTTTAATTCCGGCTTTGAGTGCTAATAGGTCGCTGGAAACTTTACACTAAAACGACTTTGTATCACATCATACCCTTGTATGAAGGTGATTCCATATTTATAGGGATTTATAAGTACAGTACATATTTCTAAATTTGATAAGAACTTGTATATATTTCAAATTTTTATAAGTACTTGTATATATTTCTGAATTTTATAAGTACTTGTATATATTTCTAAATTTGATAAGAACTTGTATATATATCTAAATTGTATAAGCACTAGTATATATTTCTAAGTTTCATAAGCACTAGTACATATTTCTCAATTTTATAAGTACTTGTATATATTTCAAAATTTTATAAGTACTTGTATATATTTCTAAATTTTATAAGTACTTTTATATATTTCTGAATTTTATAAGTACTTGTATATATTTCTAAATTTTATAAGTACTTGTATATATTTCTAAATTTTATAAGTACTTGTATATATTTCTAAATTTTATAAGTACTAGTACACACTTCTAAATTTTATAAGTACTAGTACATACTTCTAAATTTTATAAGTACTTGTATATATTTCTGGAGATTTGGACTGAATTCGTAGAGACTTTTCTCCCATTGCAAAACAGATGGACAATTTTAATGTTTTTTGTCTTAGGTGCCGCCACTTCTAAAGGAATGTATATGTTACTGAATTCCTTTAAAATGATGACTTGCCCCATTAAGAAGAGAGAATAGAGGAATGAAAAAAATACCAATGACAGTAACATCTATTTGTGCATTTTTTCTTCTTTTTCTTTGCCTTTGTTCACCCAAGGAGCTACTATGCTAGGAGACAGATTTATAGTAAGGCAACCCGCGTGAAACATGGACAGCAAGATGTTTGTTCACATTACATTTAACTTTCTGCATGTTGATACGGTCGGGAAACAGGGAGCAGGAAGGGAATTCCAAAAACAAGCGCCCCGAGTAAGGAATCTATCCTAATAGAAGATCTTCCGGTATCTAATAACCGCCATAGTGAAGGAATGGGATTTTGCTGCTATTCAAGAGGTTAGAGGATGTTGATAATATCTAAAAACTATTAGTCAACAAGGCTCTGCCGTAAATAAACAGACATACGCACTCATGCACACAGGTAATAAACGATCTTGAGTTACAGTTTTCTTTGATCGGATGGAATATGACAATAATTCCTACTATCCAAAGAAAAGAATGATAGAGAACATGTCATAATATATTTGCAAATATGTACACAGTGCCGATTATAGACAGACATCAAATCTTTAGTATATTAAAGTATATAAAATAATATAACATTAAACAATGCCGTAACTATTGACTATACATTATTTTGCAACTTCGTTATTCTTATGTTGATTGGCGTCCATATTTGAAATGAAAAAATAAAAAAAATTATGCTTCCAAACTATCGAGGTATCGTTTGTACTTTGTAGATGATTTATGCAAGTTCAAAACTGCGCATAAATAATTGAACACATTTGATATAAAATTTGAATAACTTTTTCTTTGTGCGACGAACTGAAAAATTGTATTTGGGGAAAAGTTGACAAAATACAATTGCGTTTTAATTTTTGGTAACAATATTTGTCTAAATTGATAATGTCTGTGTTCATACAGGTTAGATTTTTTTTTTTCAATTTTCTCATCAGTTTGTTAAAACTGGGGATGTTCCCAGGATTTGTAGGGACGGTCAAAATCTTAAAAAGATCTTCAGCATTTTACAGATCGTCCAGTGGAGAAATTTACTAGCAAAGTCAAAGAGGAAGTGTTTAGGCATCAAGGAGCAGTTATTAATTAATAAGACAATCCTTAAGAACTGTAAGAAGAGACAAGGAAACCTAAGTATGGTGTTGGATTAATTACAAAAAGGCATATGATAATGTGCTCCAAACGTGGCTACTGTGGTGCATAGACTTATACAAAATTCATCAAGTAATGAAAGAGGCCATGGCCGTATATATAAAAATGTGTCCAACAATCGTGATATTAAGCCACACTTAAGCACGGCTACTATACAATGCGATTTTCACCGTATGTACGTGATTGATTATACCAGGACTTGAACATTATGACCATAGAATTTGTGATCGGGTGCGGATACCACTTGCACTATGGAACCCAGTGGAAATTACGTGCTATTTCCATCGTTTTAAAAGTGGTGTTGTACCGATGATTATAAAAAAGCCGCACCGCAAATGTGAAATTTTATTAAGTTTAGCAAAAATAAAATTCGGTATGATTTGTCCCTCCCGGGATTTAGGAAGGATGTCTCCCTTAGATCTGAAGAGTCGCCCAATATTTTTTGGATTTGTAAATATACACAGGCGACAAAAAGAAAATCCGCACTTGTAATTTTTTCAAAAACTGAAAAATTTAAGCTTAATTGAATGTAACTGTTTAAACAACCTTAAACTCATTTGATTCGCCTTTTATTCCTCTATAATTTTACCTGTTCATATTTGACTTTTAATTGAAATATTCTAGTGTTGACGTCAATTTAAAAAATAACTTCAAATTGAGACAGCAATATATATATATATATATATATATATATATATATATATATATGTATATATGTATATGTATGCGTCGAAGAATGAGAACTATAGATGACTATTTTATATAATAGAAAGTTAAGTAAAATAATATATACAACAAATATATATATATATATATATATATATATATATATATAACTCACCATATCTGTGTGTCTGTCTCCATTTTTCAAAGTGTATCTCCTCTAGGAAGCAAGGTTGCAGAACGGCACGATGCAGATCAAATGATTACATTTTTGTTGACCGTTCTTTTGGGGTTTTTTGACCGGTAAAATAGCTAGCAAGAGGTCAAAAGTAAAAAATAAAAAATGGAACTTGGCATGCATAAGTGCAGTAAACGTGTTATTTGTATGCATGCGCCAATATATACATTTATATGCGTTAAAGTCAGTTCATTTTCAAATGCTTCTTATTCATCTGACGGTAGCACAAACGATAACGATTAAGACTGAAGTGCGAGTTGTTCTGGTTTCGATCCTAACCAATGGTGTCCAAGTCATTTTTTTTTTACTTTATAAATCAATACTATATATTGAGTACAGTATAATATACAATAATCGATAGAGATTGACTCTATAATAATAAATATGAAATCTACATAAATTAAAATATATTTAAAGCGTATTTTACGACCGAGCAACACCGGGTGGCCTGCTAGTGTATATATATATATATATATATATATATATATATATATATATATATATATATGTATATATATATATGTATATATATATATATATATATATATATATATATATATATATATATATATATATATATATATATATATATATATATATATATAAGCACCTATTGTTTAATAGACGCGTGAAATACGCTAGTTTAATATTTCTTATCAGAAAAGCACAGGTGGAAATTATTTTTTCACGCAGTTTCAAACAAGTATGTTAATCCCAAAAGATATTGGTCATCTTTCCACCGAAATTTATTATTGAATGCCCGGGAGGCACTGGCAGTCCGCCCGCCCGGTGTTAAAACAATACCAACATCTTCTCTTACGCTGGGCATATTTTCCAATGTCTTTCCCAATTTTACGAGCAACCAAGACAGATTTTTACATTAATTTATGGATCCGATGTGCAAACAGCCAACCGGATATAATTTTATCACATTCACATCGTAACAAAAAGAAAGTTCCCCCCAAAAAAATATGCTACATGTTTTCTGTGACTTGGTTTATCCGGTGTTCTTTTAGGAAGCAGCTATTGATTGTTTCCTGCTTCGTATCTGTTGAGTATTTTGGACCACTTTGAATAGCATATTTGCTTTTTGTCAAGCTTAATTTCTATTTCTGGAATTTTTTAGATGAGAATTGATAAGTTAAATCATTTGGATTATTTGGGTGATTTTTGTACAACATTTCGGTTGCTATAACCTCAGACCTTTGTTGGATAAATTAATAGCTAAACTTCATTATTTACGCAAAATACAACTGCGAATTACTTAAGACTTCTACCTGCTCATGATTGAGGGAATGAGATCCTGTTATTCTTATTGATTAAATAAAGAGTTCCGTTTGACATTATGTGCAGGTTTTTGAGTTTAATAGAAAGATTCCTGAGTTCGAGAAGATACAGCTCAAGAAGGAAGTAGGTTACATCGGCCGAAACGTTGTGCTAATAACAGCTGAGATGAGAACAGTAGTCCGCAGAATGCAAATAATACTAATCTATTTCTATTTCTATGGTAACGATATTACATCGGGGTATTCGAAAAAAAAATTAATGGTAAATATGAATTCAAATCTAGATCGTAACGAAATGTAGGCCAGGGGTGTTAATAAATATCGGAATGTGACTGACTGTTTTGATAATTTCAAGGTTGTGACAAAAATTAAAATATAAATATTTTATTGTTGAATTTTTATGTATCTCAGGAATGTGTTGCAAATAAATTTCTAAATTACATATCAGGGCGAAAGAATATCGAAAAACAAAACAAAAGCAGATCAGTACTTCCAATTAATTTGCTTTATTTAGTTCTTTCCCACTTCAAGAACTGTAACAACATGGTCGGAAAGTGGAATTGATAAGTCAACGCCGTAAAAAAAAAGTGTTTGGGCCGCCTCGTCGGCATTCTCCAGTAAGGGAGCCTCAGGCAATTAGCAATGAACTAACTCCTTCTCAAAGAGAGAAGGCAGAGCCTGGGAGAATGGACTTTCTAAACCTGCACAGAACCAACATTACACTGCAATCAATAGGGACCAGGTCATTACAGGAATGTTTTAATCTGTTGATTGGAGAGGGGGGCGAGTGTTTCTTAGAGTGGAGGCTAGGGAACTGAGTGCATAAACAGAATGTCGACCTTCTACTATAATAAATTGTAAGCTGTAAAAATATTTCTAGTAGGATTGGGACGATTAATCGGAATCGGAATCGGGAATCGAAGAAATCGGAATATTTGAGGGTATCAGAATCGTAGAATTTGTACCGAGTTTCTGATGCCAAAACGATTCTTTTAATCATCTTTTTTATTTCAATTTGTTTAAAGCGAAATCTTCCATTGCTGATAATAATGATAAAAAAATAAATATTTATTGATTTAAAACCACATGTGAAGCTAAAATCGATAGATCTTCTCCCACAAGTATATTTTTATGTTTAGGAAAACATTCGCACATTTAACATGTGTGTTTTCAACGATAATCAGAGAAAAATACAGCTACATAGTTAAATATTTAGAGATTTATAAAGAATCGGAACCGAAATCGGTAATTGTATCGGAATCTGGAATTTAGTACAGAATCAGTAGTTGTATCGGAATCGGGAAAAATATTGGAATCGTCCCATCACTAATTTCTAGTTTTGATGTTTTAGTTTTGTTGCAACGCTTTCGTGTTTTTTGATACCAGTAAAGAATGAGGCATAACGATGGCTAAGTGGTTAACGATACGAACTGTAAATCTGGGAGTACCTAGTTCGAATCCAGTCCGTTCCACAGAAGCATCCACATTTGACTTGGTGTCTAACTCTTTGGAGATGTGGTAAATCAAATAACGGGTTTCTATTTCGTTTGTTTTTCAGTTGAATTGAGAAACGTGACATTTCCTTAATAACATTAACAATTGTTTGGACCTTTTTCTCTACTTTTAATTTTAATTTTTAATTTATTATTTGATTTTAATTTTACCGTTCAAAATAAATTAAAAAGAAAAGAGACTGACGGTTACAACAAAGTTTTGTAAGATTTAAGTTTAACCAATTTAAAATCAAAAGGACATGTTGTATTAGCTCAATACTTTCTACGTTATATGCACTGTGGAAATGCCAAGTGGTGCTGTATCGATGATTATAAAAAGTCCATTCACGTTTTCTCTTCTATTGTTTCCTTCGAGAGATCACCTCATCTTTGACCTTGGTCTGACAGCTTCTTGATAAACATATTCGTGGACTCAATTTCATCACAAGTTCACGTCCGCGTACACAATTCTATACTAAAATTTTCATCGCTCTCTATACACTTTATTTTACTCAGATCATGTCATAGACATTCTCGTGGACTCAATTTCATAGTAAACGCCATGTACGCACAAATACACACACACACACACACCAATGAACAAACCATTTACAAACTTTATTTGCGCACATTCTCACGAACATAACTTCATAGAGAACCCCGTCGAATTTGCGAATATTTAATGATTCGTTTAAATTAATTGTTTCTTTGTTTCCATTAGCATACTTGTAAATGATACACACATAAATATGTATGCTACCCAACCGTGGTGTCGGCGCTGCTCAATTATGGACCAAAAATCCTACAGACATGTGGTCGATATTTTAGTTACCCAGTGATTAATTTGCCCTGCATATGGAAAACACTTGAAATTTATTATATAATTAAATGTATTACTCGGTTTTGCCCGAAATCCATTCTTTTTATGTTGTTTTCGATATGATGTTTAAAGTTTCGTATTATTTTACGTTATTGGTTAACTAACCAATAACGTAAACATAAAAAATCGAATATGTTACTGATTTGGTGTTTTAATATGAAGTTAATTTTTACTTTTGTTGTTTAAAACAAATATTTAATAAATGAATAACAAGCTATGAAGATTCACAAACGTCTGGGATATGTATTTGACGCTGTTATCTCTTTTTCATAAAAATATTACAGTGATTTACGAAAGAAATTTTTTAAAATAAATTTGTGAAGTTGTGCTTGTGTGTTTGCTACACAGGCCGTGATCGTTGTTGTCATCTGAATTAGTTTTTTTTGTTTGTTTTGTTTATTTACCCCAAACAAGGCACATTGCCACTTTGATGTAGGGGGCTACTATCAGGGGCATAAGCTACAGGGGTACTATGTGGGGAGTTGGGCAGCAAGATGCCGGTTTACGTTACACTTGAACTTCTGCATCCCAGTATAGTTAGGGAAGCAGGAACCCAGAAGGGAATTCCAAAGTCTAGCGGTTCTGGAGAAGGAACTACTGGATTAGAAGGCTGTGCTACACCTAGGGATCTCAACTATGAAGGGGTGGGATTTAGCTGCTTGTCGGGTTTGTCGGGGGTATTTACGTCGAGGGAGTACAAAGTTAAAGTACTTGTAGAACAGGCAGAGAGATGCTACATTACGTCGATAGGATGAAGGCTGAAGTTTAGCTGCACCAGTCCAAATATAACAACAATACTCCATACATGGGCGAATGGTGGCCTTATAGAGGTACAGGATACTTTCGGGCGTTAGTAGCTTTCTAGTATGGTAGAGAGAACCTACCTTCTTCGCAGCAGTCCTCACAATGCTCTCAATGTAATTTTTCCAATTCACGTTTACTGTGAACGTTAGGCCGAGGAGTTTAAAAGATGCACTTTCAGATAAATAGTATTTGGTCATTGTTACTGGTGGTAGAGATGGTTAATTATTGAAGGAAATAAGTTTTGTCTTGGCAGCATTGAATGTGACCATCCATTTTTGTCCCCATTATACTACAGATTGGAGGTCATCCTCTAGTGTTTCTGCCATTTCTTTAGATATATGTTCATTTGTTTTCCTGTCGTGTCTGTTATAGAGCGTGGTTTCATCAGCATATATACCCATCTCAGAGGCAATTTTGTCCCGGAGGTCATTTATGATAGACCCTTGAGGCACTCCCGCATTTATATCATATTGTTTAGATGTACGACCGCCGAGGACAACCTGGATTTTTCTCTTATCTAAGAAGAATTTAATTATGTTAAGTATTCCTCCAGTGATATCGTATGATCTGGTTATTACATTTCGACATCACTAACCTTTGTGTTGATTTTGTGTCTGTTAGCGTTGTAACATAATGATCTCCCTTCCCAACAAAACAATCATTTCAGTTTAAAGCAATTAACGATGCTATGGTTCGAGAAGTTTAAATGATACTCGGTTGCTCTACCAAACAACAAAATGCAAATCAGAACAGAATCCCTTCCATAAGAACAGCCCATCAACTTAAAGTCCTGACTCTATTCTGAAACCGACAGAACCAATTTTCCGACAAATAAAGCCTACACCATATTTGCCATCTGGACTCAAACGTTAAATTTCCTTTCTGCTTTTTTTGCTTCGAAAATATTTTTTTTTCATAGGCATCAACACTTATCAAGACCAAGAGGCCACTCGAGGATAAGGGTTAACGAGTGTACAGTAGAAATTGGACAATATAGTAATTGTAATAGTAATATAGGTGTCAAATGTTAGTCCTGTTTGATCTGAACAATGCCATAAGTTGAGAATCATCAACTGTTAGTCTATGAACATCAGAACTTACTGATCAGGACGCCCATTACTTGATATGGACATACATTTTCTGGGAGCTCAGGTGGCTTTTTTCTTACCATGTACCTTTGCTTTTAAGATGTAGTTACTTTTTTTAATTGGCAGCCAACTTTTGAGGTAGTCAAATCTTAAGCCAGATATTTTTTCGCGTCACAGGTTTGTCGTTTACGACATGCACACATCATCACTAAACATGCATCATAATGCATTTTTACAGACTAAAAGGTGTTTGTTTTTAGCATTTTATTGTGTAGGTTGATACATATCAAACTCATAAACATATTTTATATCCCGCTATCTCCACATTTCTCATATCAGCGTGTTACAAACATAATTAGAGATGGATTGTTATAGATAAATAAGACTTCTTCTACACAAAATTATTTTCCCCTCCAGTTCCGGAAATCAATATCCTCAATCGGAAGTGAGATACCTACTAGAGCGGTATAGTGATTCAATCATTTTTCCAGCAATTCTGGCAACAGATTTGGTTCCATTTCAGATCAAGAGTGAAGGTCAGTCCAAAAAGCTTGTCAAAACATGGAGCTTCCCCAAGACAAGAGCCATTCATTTCAATTAGAGCGTAATGGGGATCAAAGCGATTATGATGAAGAGAGAAGCTTGGTTTTCGGTGCATTAAAATTAACCAACCACCTTTTCCCCTATTGCACCATGTCCTCAAGATCAGAAGAGAGGGAATCAGAAAGATCTTGGTCATTGCTAGCCTGACATATTGCCATGGATCGTGGTGTCGTCTGCATAAATGTCTACGAATGATCTAAGAATGTTATTTGGGAGATCATTGATGAAGATCAGGAAGAGAGTTGGAGTCAGGATGGAACCTTCAGGGATGCCAGCGTTAATACTATGAGTTTCTTATTTCTGCTCATTAACGACTACACTTTTTGGTTTAACGGTCATTGTTTTATGAGAAACTATCGGGGGCGCCTGGCCTTGCCGGATTGTAAAATATGTTTAAATATATTTTAATTCATACAGATTTCGTATTTATTATTACAGAGACAATTCTCTAATAAATATTATATTGTACCTAATATATAGTAGTGATTTCAAAAGTTAAAAAAAAATGACTTGGATGCGATCAACTAGAATCGAAGCCAAAACATTTAGCGCTCTAGCTGTGCGTCTTTTACGGATGTAGGATTTAATATTAAGCGACTCAAAGAAATGAATTCAATTTAGGCATGCTCAGAAAGAACTAAAATATGTCGACAAGTTGAAATGAACAGTTTGCATGTCAACTTGCCGGTATATGTCTGTACGCGTTATTCATTCATCCAAACAACGACTTTACTCATTATAAACCATCCCTGGTGTATGATTACTAGTTCCCGTTTATTTCAGTGTTATATGACCAACAGGTACGCACACACATACATTTCCTGTTTTATTTATATAGATTGCTATTTCACGCAGTCTCGCTAATTTTATCGTTTTAAACGAACTGAGAATCTTTCGTTGGTTAAAAAAACATCATTATGAGAATTTTTTTCTTTCTTTGTTTCTGGAGTGGACGTAGCCCGAAGCTATTGATTTGACTGCTCTGCATTTCCACTTGATGGAAAAAAGAAGGAATGAAAAGAGTAGAAATCTGATATCTTATCTGAATTACGTTTGTCAAAAATGAATTTTATTTGTACAATAAATTTGTAAAAAAAAATCTGTGTGTTAATCTCATGTAGCTGTAACTGGGTTCCAATGACGGTTCAAATTTCAGAAGGAACTCCTCTTCAAACAACACCGAAATAAACACCGACAAATTTCCAACATCAAAAGCTTTCTCTCGGTTGTCCAAAATTTTACTCCACGTCTGCTTTTAATTTGCCGGTTTAAAAATTTTCTTCTCTACACATGCAAATTAGTCACCCACACATGCAAATTAGTCACCCACACATGCAAATTAGTTCTAGTTGTAAAAATCTACAATCATGAACACAAGTGCTTTTCTCTCTGGAAACCGATCGACCAACATACAAACATCTAATCCGATCTGAAGGTGGTAAGTTATTCATTTTCTTTTCTATAGTTAAAAAGACATTCAGATATTAAGATATTTTCGCACGTACGTTTTTCTCCCAGAGACATTTTTTTTTTTTAGTCAGATTCGGATTTACATATTGTTCGATTGCGTGGAATAATTAAGTCTCGAGAAAAATGGTCGATAAAAATGGTTGTACATGTTTACAATGATTTTATTTCTATCTTCGCTGCTGTTCTTGGAGAGTATCGATTGTTCTAAGCCGATATCTATTGAGCATTGCGGCCTCTATGAATATTGTCTCATGCCAGATTTGCTTTTTGTCAAAATTAATTAATTTCTATTCGTATTTCTCTTGTTTTCCAGTTGAGTTAGATATTTCCTGGTGAATCGTATGAAGAACATGGCATTTCATTAACAGCAATAACCAAATCACGTGGATCTCTTTCTATGCACGAAAGTGGCGGAGGATTATTGCTTCCAATACAGTCTGTAAAATATGAAAACCAAGTTCAAATTGATTGTGTTCATTTATCTATTAATAATGGAGATTTTGTAACTGTCTGTCTGAAGCTGAAATTATACTGTGCAATTGCAATTGATATATGGTTCATCTTCATCATTATAATCCTCCAATTAAATTCACAAATAGTGTAACCTGGATATAAGAGACTCGAATATAAGAAAAACGGATAGAAAATCTCTCTGGTCCCAAATTGGAGCCTGTGTTAATGTACAGGGTAATTCGAATACAAGAACCCCAGATATAAATGTAACCCGGATATAAGAGCGTTGTATGCCCGATTGATTCTCTTATATCCGGGTTATACTGTACATGTATATCTCAATTAAGAGAGGTGGCAACAATAGTGTTTGAGGATTCAGCAGAGTGGTGTCGTCTGGCCACATCTAACATCGGTTCTTTCCGAATGTCACCAATCTGGTATTAACCAGGCTCAAAGTTGCTTAACTTCGGTGACCTAATGAGAACTGGTGTGTTAATGTGATTAAACCACCGAAATATTGTGAGAATAAATGAGAACTGTAATCTTAATAATAATATAAATTATCTATTTTCATCTAAAAATATTCCTAACTCTAACAACTCACTTCTTTGCGTGGAATGCAAAAAAAAATGGTCGGTAAAAAGTAATATTGCTCTTAGTCTGAAATAGTATAAAAAGATAGTGTAGTATCTGTTCTGTTGTCATATCAGTAGAAAAATTATGTCGTTTTTTTAGGTTGGTAAGAATGTCAATGAAATAACTTCCAATGAACCATGGCATAACAGATGAACTACTAAGTAACGTTCAGTTCAAGTGACATTTTTCTGGAGGTTGAAGGTTA
This sequence comes from Euprymna scolopes, assembly GCF_053919585.1. Classification (NCBI taxonomy): domain Eukaryota; kingdom Metazoa; phylum Mollusca; class Cephalopoda; order Sepiida; family Sepiolidae; genus Euprymna; species Euprymna scolopes. The sequence continues at coordinate 72,781,542 of NC_136499.1, read as the reverse complement.
ACTGCTTAGTGCGGGAGATGTTACGAATACAATTGCAAATTACTTAAGACTTTACCCAGTCATGGCTGACGGAATGAGAGACTCTGTAGAGATATAGAATAATGGCTGGTGAAAGAAGTTTTGTCAAGTAGTAGAGGGTGGGGCATCTTCTTTGCAACAGACTTGGCAGTATCTTCAATGCATTTGTTCCAATTAATGTTAATCTTCGGAATGTTAAGTATTCCATTTGAGTAATTCAAACCTCGCCATTTATCATTTCTATCTCCAAAACCCGTATTTCTTTTTCAAATAGAAAGAATAAAAAGTGAAGCCAACGAACATCGCTGGTAACATGAAACTGAATGCCAGCCAAATTGATAACAACGCCTCTTGAAAGCCCCCACCTCCTAAAAAAAAAAAAAGATAGGCTACACCCATATCGTTATTGACATAGCTTGATGCTAAATAATTATTATAGACAAACGCATGCGCGTCACGACTCTTTAATCATCTCGGCCCGCATCCTCGCGAAACTTTATTTTTTTACAAAAAATAAATAAAAAGTGGAATATATATATATATATATATATATATATATATATATATATATATATATATATATATATATATATATATATATGCTCTTAGGGCCTTATTTTCGAGTTGTCTACTTTCTGAGATATATGTTATTTAATAACAATTGTCAGAGGCACTTAAGACGACAAGTAAAGCTAGAGAAAAAGCATGAAAGCTGCAGATGCCAACTCTTGACATACCAATCGGAGAGTCACTGTGCATGCGCGGACCTACGAGGTGTGGAATTAAAGGCTTTGTGGTCAGAACACCAAAGCAGAGTAGACAGGGTCAAAGGCGGATTCTTAGAAAAACTGCACACCATCCTTCAATTTCAAACTAAGTTCTATTGTTAATATTTTGTAGAAGAGCTCTGCAACTAATAAAAAGTGAGTTTTACCAAACAAAATTCGTCAGTTATCCGCAGTATACGTACATGCCGTTGACATGTTTTTGCGAGTCTTGTCTGGACACGCATCGGTTTAGAGTTAGGAACACGGTCTCCACGTTAAGGTCGACGAAATAATCATTTCTCGACATACGAGTAGAGTCAACACTATTGAGGAACGCATCGCTGAATGATGAACATCTGCTTGAGTTTATATGGAGGCTAAAATATAAGGAAAACGATTTTTTTCTTATGTAAACACTTATTGATACGAACGGATTACATTATATTGTGCATACCGTTATTTGCCGTATATCCACAAAAAGAAAGGGTTCCTCACGAAATGCATACGTTTATGTGCCTTCGGCTAGAGATAGGAGGGTTTCTTTGAATGAAATTTTTTAAAGTTAGTCAGAATTTTCGACGATTTTGCAGTATAGTTAACAAGAATAAAGGAGTGAAAGAAAACATAACAAATATTCAACAAATAACTGTTACCAAAGACAATAAAAGTTATTTTTCTAATTACTTCTATAATTTTCACGTATGTTTACTGATTAGAAGATTTATCATCTATGCATTTGTGATTGTCACACTTACTTAGCTAAGCATGCGTAGTTTCTAATATGGCTACCAGTTTTGGGAGAGTTGATCGCGAATTCCAGACTTAAAGAATAGAAAACAAATTACGTAGATTAGTGGACCCGTAAACTTAAGTCCGAAGATAGTTATCAATTGGATTAGGTAAAGCTTTATTATTATTATTATTATTATTATTATTATTATTATTATTATTATTATTATTATTATTATCTTTTACGCGTGAAATTCATGATCAATTTCCCCAAAAGTGGCGGCCATGTTGATAACCATGCATGCTAATTGATAACAAATGCATAGATGACAAATTTTACAAAAATTATATCGGTAGGTAGAGAAGTAAACTTTTATTGTCTTTGGTAACAGTTGTTTTTTAACCCTTTTTTTCTTGTTAACTATACTGCACAATCGTCGAATTTACTTAAATTCCTGAAATTTCGAACTGATTTTTTTTTTATCTAAAGCTACCACCTACACACGCAAAAAAAAGAAAACAATTGACGAAAGCCGGGGAATTCAACGGCCGAAATCAGGGGCGTAGCATCAGATTTTGCCGCCCGTGGCGGTCGTAAAATTTGCCCCCCCCCCTTCTGCTGGCATATAATTGCCTGTCCCCCCACCCCTGCTGGAATATAATTACCTGTTTTGCCCCCCCTGCTAGCATATAATTACATGTTTTCCTCTCCCATCGCTGGCATATGATTACCTGTAGTGCCTTTCCCCCACCCGCTGGCATAGGATTACCTGTTTTGTCACCCACCCCCACTGCTGGCATATGACAACCTGTTAAAACCTTCAAAAATCCCAAAAGCCCTCAAAATATTTATTTTCATTGAACTAATGTTTACACAATTCCCCCTTTTTTATTTTAATTTAACAAATTCTTTTCAACAATTTGAATAAGAATAAGTATGTAAACATTAATCTTAAGGTAATTATGTAAACGTTAATATGAAACAAATGAAACCAATTTTTTCAAAACAAAAATGTATAATTCAAATTATAAAAAAATGTTAAATTAAATTAATTGGCTACACAAGCAAATATAATAATAAATTTAAATGAGAATATTTGGACTGTTTCGAGTAAGAGCGCTCACAGCTGGCAACGCTAATAGCTCGGGTGAGGAAAATGCGCAGCAAGATCACAATAATAGCGACAGAATCCCCAAGCTGGTATCTCTGTATGAAGTTCAAAGGTTCAAGAGGTTCATTGATTTTGTCTTTTCCTGAAACTTTCACAAAATACTGCAATTTCTTTCTTTCGGCAAAGAATTTATCTTTTTCTATATCTTCGTCATCTTCACCAAGCTGACAATCATAATTATAATCAAGCAGATTTTACGGTGTAAGAAAAACGTATTTATTTGCAAGATTGTGAACTTGTTGTAATCTGCAAGATATTTCTTCAGTCAACCTGTCTATGACAGACAGCATTTCCGTCTCAACTCAGTATCAACCCCTCAGTGGTGCATCAGTCAATCGTTCACCACCCATTCGTTTCTTTTTGCAAATACGATGTTCCATTTCAGAGAAGAGTTTTTTTACTCGTTTATTGCAATGTCCACTATCTTGTCTCTAAATGCCGCCTCTGACATGTACTGCTCGTAAAATAGAGACACATTTTTCTGATTTCCATACATCCAAAAGTTCCGATTTTTTACAACCTTTTCGGTATAAAATTTCAGATTTTTTCGTTAACTTTTATTTATTGTCTCTATTTTCTATTTTTACCCTGACATGTGCTGCTCGTAAAATAGGAACATATTTTACCGATTTCGATACTTCCAAAAGCTCCCAGTTTTTACAAACTTCTCGGTATAAAATTTCAAACATTTTGTTAGCTTTTATTTATTTTTATTTTTTATTTTCTATTTTCTACTTTTACGCTCACAAAATGCTGCCCCCTGGCATGTGCTGCTCGTAAAATAGAGACACATTTTTCCGATTCCAGTACCTCCAAAAGTCCCGATTAAAAAAAAACTTTTTGGTTAAAAAATCCGATTTTTTGTTAGCTTTTATCTATTTTTTCTATTTTCTATTTTCAACCTCTCAAAATGCGCACCCCCTGACGTGTGACGCTCATAAAATAGGGACACATTTTTCTGATTCCGGTGTCTCTAAAAATCCCGATGTTTTACAAACTTTTTCGGCATAAAATTTCAGATTTTTTGTTAGCTTTCATTTATTTTTATTTATTTATTTTTTGTACACTCTCAAAATGCCGTCCCTTGCACGTGCCGCCCGGGGCGGACCGCCCCGCCCTTATCTCGCTACGCCACTGGCCGAAACGTAATGATCATAACGACCAAGATAAGGGCAGCCGTTTGAAACATGTAAATGATATAGATAGACAAATGGAATGTTAAGTGTATGGAATAGTGGATAAACATTGACAGATTACTGAAAATAATAACAGACACATCTCCAAAGCCAACCGATATTTCGGTTGATTCAAACGATCTTAATCTTTATTATAGAAAGACTTTATAGAGAAAAATACAGCAAATAGTAACGTACAATCTAGAATGGGGTAGGGAAGAGAGTAGTAGTGAAATGAGGGGCAATGAAGGAGTAGGAGTAAGATAAAAGGATGTTTATGAAAGAGTGAGAAGTGATTAGATTGTTTGTATCACTCGGGAACGGGGGTTAGAGAGTTGAGTATGAAAGGAGGAGGCAGTGAGAGGAGGAGGTAGTGGGTAGAGTAGGCGACAAGAATAAAGGCACGTAATGGGAACAAAAACACGTGGAAGCAATTGATAAGTAGCTATATGCATGCATGGTACCCGTAGAGTAATTGTCCAATTGTGCTGAGAATTTAAAGACATGAAATCCATATTACAAATACAACCATATTGTAACCTCTCAGATCTGGCAACTGGCACAACAGCTGCATGTTCGTGTGGCATCTCTTCGGGGATCCCAGCCTTTCTATAATCGTTTTCAAAATTCTAACAGACACCATTGTTGTCAACTGTTGCTTCATAACCAACAGGTGTTCCACCTACATAAGTGTACACGGGACTTAAATCAGACATATTCAAGCAGACAGCAGAAGACTTACCTTTCTGGTATTTTTAAGATGAGGATTGGTTATTCGTATTATTTGGATTCTTCAGACTACTGTTCTCATCTTTTGTGTTATTTTCACAGCGTTTCGGTTATTGTAACCCCTGACCTTCTTTAGGTGAACTCATCGAACTCGGGAATGTTTCTGTCGAACTCTGGATTTTGAACAAAATTTCGGACGGAACTCTTCATTTATTCACGGGTGTAGCATTATCTTGTTCCGTCAGCCATGACTAGATAAAGGTCCCAAGTAATTCGCAATTACATTTTTCGGTCGCCCACACTGACAATTGAACTTTCAACCTTTAAGAGAATATCACTTTTACAATTGATTTTTCCAAATAATTTAACCACTACACCAGAAGACTTATTTTATTTTATTTTATTTTACTAATGAGTAACCGTTTATCAAAATCTGTGGGTCACTTAAGGATTAAGGGTTAAAGAGAGTGCCTGTCGAACGATGAACGGCGCTTATAAGGCCATATTAACAAAATCAGAAAACAATTGTTATTATTTGTCTGCTAAATCCGATGATTAGCATGTTAAAGGGCGTAATTCAATTTCCACTTCCGGTTTTTGTCGAGAAACAGTTATTCCCTTTCAATGTATTAACAGAGATTATGAATTGTTTGCATTAAAATCGTAATTTTAGTTTCCGTTTTATTCTTTCTCGAATAAACATGCAGTCCTTGGTCGTTCGCATTAAATTTAGCCTCTACTCTGTTTGCCTTTGTGTGCAACTCTCTTCTCTGTCGTACCCGTCGTCTCATCTGTTATCCAATAATTGCTTGCGTAAATTAACGTTACCTCTATCGTCGTTTTAGCTTTTGACCTAATTACAAACTACATTGCCCACCGGTATACATTCTTTGGTCCAAAATTTATTGACGTCACTGACAAAAGAATGTTCTGATTTGCAGTCTCTCTCCAAAATAATTATTTTCTTGAATTATGACTTTGATCATTATTCTTTTTGCATAGGCGACTTCGAGCAGAGATGTCTTAGTCTAAGTTTTTTTTTATCTGTTTCATCCCTTGTGTCGCACACATATTATTACACATAGAGGAGATGCTTATGTGTTAAAAAGTGATTAGTTACACACCGAGAGAAACTATTTGATATTTGTATAGTTAGTGTCGATTAAGTGACAGTGATCGGTCGCATCATTTTGTCTCCATACAGATCTCGATCTGTGACATTGTTAATGAAAGTGAATAAACTGGATCCATTACGTATTGCTCTTTGGTATTTCTATATTAATTAATATTCTATTATTCAGGTATTGTTTTGTTGAAAACATTTAATCAAGAACATGTGTTTTACATTGCTATATTACTTGTCCCCAACTGTTTTTTTTCTCTTTTTGTGTAGGAGAACATTATTTTAGACCCCCTTGGGGTTGCATTGTTCCATTTTAATTATTAATCATAGTAACTGAATATTATTAAACCTTTATAAATACAGTAGTCACAAGAAACTGTAGTGGATTTCTATTTCTTTCAGGTGTTAATATGCGAATAGGCATAGAAATTACGACGAACGGTAATTTATTTCACAACTCACAGAGGTAAGTGCAATTGATGTTTTCTCGATCCGGTGTGTCTTCACTCCTGGCTATCGAGTGCATCATTTCTCGACAATATATAGAATTAATAGTGATAGTATTCTAGTATGACTAAGCTCTATTAATGTGTTGAGCACTGTTAATGTGAATACTGATAATATATATATATATATATATATATATATATATATATATATATATATATATATATATATATATATATATATATATATATAACACATAATATTACGTAGTGATAAATAGAGGGATTTTTTTTAGAAAAGCGTTTCCATCTTAATTAACTGCAATGTTTGCAAAAAGTACAAACGCTTAAAGATTCGTATCTTCTCCGTTTAATATCCGTCACTATTGAAAATTTTGTTATCGCACTATTTCTAACCTTAGTACAAACCCCTAATCGTAGCTAATCCTAATCCTAGCTTAGCCTAACTCTAGCAACCTCAAATGAGGATGTAATACTTAGGAGGATGGAGCAATAGAACAGATACCACACTATCTCCTAAAAGGTGGAGGTAGTTGCTGGGAAAATTGTATCATGTTAAACGAACATACAATCAACCCTCAAAAGAAGAGATAATGGTTAGGAAGATAGTATAATGGCAACGGAACAGATACAGTGTTATCCCCTTCAAAAGGTGGAGATAATACCTGGGAGGATAATATCAAGACAAACAAACATATATCACAATGACCCACCTCTCAGTAGAGTGGATTAATGAAGAACGAACATATACTAAGGCGAAGATATCATGCGGGTGATAAAATGGAAAACACCCAAACTTTCATTCAAAAAATCTATACTCATCCACAAAATTCAAATAAAAGTATCTATGGAAATGCTTCGTAAGAAAGAATATGTCGCCCTTCAGCGGAAACTGATCTCCAACATTCACCCCAATAAAGGATTACAGTATGCCATTAACGTCAGAGTCGTGAATTAATGTCAGAGACGTGAATTAACTGCCGTTTGATCATTAAAATTAAGAAAATTTACTTCAAAGAGAGTAATACCAAAAAACAACCAAAAAAAAAAACGCTTTCGGTAAGAATCGCGCGATTAATTTTTCTTTCTTTTTTGTGTGTGAAATAAAAATGGCTGCCAGATTGGGTGTAAGAAGACTGTTCTCTTTTGCGTGCGTGCGTGCGTGCGTGCGTACGTACGTACGTGTGTGTGTGTGTGTGTGTGTGTGTGTGTGTGTGTGTGTGTGTGTGTGTGTGTGAAAAAAGCGAATGAGTGAATGAAACAAGCTGTAAAATAGTTGTGTTGCCTCGATCTGACAACGCAACAATATGGCATGATCTCCCAGGAATGAACTAGAAAAGATCACAAGTTCTTTCAGCCACAAGAATGTTTCGCAGTGTAATCCATTATTTCTCGCACGCATCAAAATAAAAGAAAAAAATAATAATACGGAATAAAATTCCAGGTGACTTGCGTCAGAGTTGATTATCGATCGTTTCATCGAAGCTGAAAGAGAATCAGGTCTCTCAGCGATTGTAAATTAACTCATCTTGTAGATACACGTATAACGAGTTGGAGATATTCGCATTCGTCGTTCTATAGCACGATCGTGTGTCTGCTGCGATAGCTTTATACAAAAATGGTTAGATCTCGTTAATATCACCCAATCCCTTTCACATGCATATATATATATATATATATATATATATATATATATATATATATATATATATATATATATATATATATATTATTATTATTATTATTATTATTATTATTATTATTATTATTATTTCATGTATCCACATAAAATGTTATATTTTATGTGTCGATCATCAGTGTTTACTTCAATACGTGAGTAAAGCTAGGTAGACGTTTTAAAAATATATGACAATTAAGCTTTACAGAATCTTCCACGTTTCATCCCCGTAGGGAATCGTCATGCTAATATATATGTGTTCAGCTTTCTTAATAAGACGTCAACGTGGCTAGATAAAGCTAAGCTGTCGATCGCTAGCTTCAAACGCCTGACTAAAGTCACTTTTGATCTTCACAATGAAGGAGTTTAAAACATGAAATAAAATCTCAAACAAAGTAGAATGTCTAGTAAGCATGCAAATCGATTAGTAAGAATAATGCAAGTGTTTCTGTTTTTATTAACCTGTTATATAATCTTTTGCTACTATTCCACGTATAAGACATTGTATGTGTGTGTGTGTTTTTATGATATGCCAATTCACTAGACACATACATTTTTATGCTCATTTCAAAAATACAGTTCAAACTGTATTACCAATATATGCGTACAATTGTTTTGACGCATTGTTGGTAGTTAAATATATAATAGTTCTCTACATGAGTTATGTATTATATTTATTATCTTTATACTAACACGGCACCCTTCAGCACAAAATATACATGAAAGCGAAAATAAACAAGTCACATGAACCTATAGACAGTTCTTCTCACAAACAGTGAAATATATTCACAATTTTGGAAGTTTTTTTTATCTATATATATATATACAGCCCCATCACATATTATGCGTCACATAAATAATTATCTATTATAAAGATTTTCTGTATAAATAATGTATAATGTTTACAGTAAGACTATTTCAAAATACACTTGCATATTATGGTCATGTTTTCGTTTTTCGTTAATGCTTGTACTTGCGCTATGTTATTAATTTTATGTTTTTACTGTTTTTCCACCATGCTGTATTACTTCAAACGTTCACTTCCGGTTAGTTATAGTTAATTCTGCAGTTATCTCATTCTACTTTCCTATTCAACCCCTAAAATCATTAATTACCTTTATTAATTAACTTTAATTAATTCCAAATATGATTATTTTAATTAAAATTCAAGCATATATCCACGTATCTTACTTTTCTGTGCAGATAATCGAATTTGTTTACATTTTTAGTGTACACACTTCCGGTGTATCTGATCCATCACTTGTAACGATTAACCAAATTAATGCTTTTATTTTCTATTTACTAGTAATTTATTCTTAATATTTTATTAAACACTGTAAAATATATTCCCTTTCTTGTATATTTTAATTTGTTTGCAAAGTTGGTATTACATCTTACCATTATAGCAATTTAGCAATGATAGAGCAAAACTTACCACCTCTGCCTATGCACACTTATATCATCAATTGATAATATTACTTAAATTATTGTATATTTTAACTAAATTTGTTTAAATAATACATACCTACTTAACATATAATGCTTAAGTCAGCTACGTTTATTTCATATATATATATATATATATATATATATATATATATATATATATATATATATATATATATATATAACCTTTAGCCCTGAATGGCTTCCGGGCCTTGATAAGTGGTGACCACCGTGTAAAACATATATATATATATATATATATATATATATATATATATATATATATATATATATATGAATATATATTCAAAACTAAGATAACAAGCAAAAACATTTTGCATCATATTGTGTATTTTTCAATAGTATTACGATTATTTTGACACCATTCGGAATATTTTAAACTTTATGTTGTTCAAAAATATTCCAGATTTGCATTTCATCAGACAGATTGAAATTATATATATATATATATATATATATATATATATATATATATATATATAAATATATATATATATATATATATATATATATATATATATATATATATAATGCAGAGATAAACAAATATATGGATATATTAATTTATAACCATTTCAAGAATTTAACATCAATAACTGTTTAGTGTACGATTGTTTCAGCTATCAAATGGACCTTTATTCGTACCAAGTTTCTTCATCAGCAAATATATAGACATCAAAGTCTAACAAAGCAGTAAAAATTACAGTATAATGCATCCTCAAGTGCAAAGCAAACTGAAAAGAAGCGGAAGGGACATGATAATTTTAATCGTCTTCGAAAGATTATACGTAACAATGAAACATAAATGGAGAAAATAAACATTAAAAAAATACAAAAGTCTAAAATGTGAACCAAAAAATATAAAAGAAAATATTTTTTACAAAAAAATACAAGAATATAAGAAATTTAAAGTGAAAAATATAAAAACATAACAATTCAAATTAATTATATTAAAAATATATTATACTATTTTTTTGAATTATTTTTGAAGTGGCTTGATATTTTTTTTTTCCTTTTTTTTATTATTTTCATGGTTTGTTTACACATTCATGCGCACCGGGGAAATGTTAGACTTTCGCGTTTTAAAATTTTCCGGAAACTTATTAAAATCAGATAAAATATTTTTCTGCAATTGTGTTATTTTTTTTTTTTTTTTTTTAAATATTGAAGAAACAATGCTTCATTTAACAAAATCAATTCGAGAAATTAATTTTTCTTCCAATTTATATTGATTTTATTAACACGAACTTCGAGGGCTTTTTTTTCGTATAAGAATTATTTTTAAGTGTTAATACTTACTATCTACGACGCTTTATGTTTAGATAAAAAAATAAATTCGTGCGGTTTTTAGTACTTCAAAATATAACTCTATTAATGTTTTTCATACAAAAATAATACATTTTCATTGTGATTTTTAATAATTTTTATCGTTATTTAATAAATACTGACAATTTCATGAGAATTTTCTAGATTTTGGTGTATATTAAGTGAAGGAAGGGGTGACAATGGTTTTAGATTTTGAGACTCGATCTTTCTTTTGCACGTACCTCTCAGATTTCTCCGCCCGTTTTGCGTTATATAGACATTGCGTTATAAAGACATTGCGTTATATAGACATTGCGTTATATAGACAAGATCTGTATCACAATACGTAAACTTCATTATCATTTTCCACACACATAAAATAATGAGATCGTCCAGTGATGTGATTGGTAATTAATCTAATATTGCTAAGGCAAACAATTCCCACTTTAAAATGAACTGTTCCAAATCAAATTACGTTGTCCCGTTACACTGTTTTAGAGAGTATAATTTAAAATTTTAAAAACTGGCATTCGTTTTACGACAAAAACGCAAAGAATCTTTATTGTTTTCAAAAATAAAGTGATGATCATATTTATTGGCACGGTAAAATAAAAGTTAAATTTTGTCTAATAAATTCTAAAAAAGGGATTAAATTAAAGAAAATAACAAAGTATATTATGTATTTTTAACTGGCCTTTCCGATGCAGCAATCGGATTTTAGAAAAAATAAATAACAAAGGAACAACAAACATAATTGCAAAAAACCCTTGTTCAAAATTATTGGCACGGCTTTGTTTTTCTTTTAGTATCAGTATAATATCAATCAATTTCCGGTTTACGTGCTTTCTGAACTTTTTTATAGCCATATTATGCTTGTTTAACGCTAATTCAGTGAATAATTTTTTTCAGATAATTTTTAGATAGCGATTTATTTAAACTATTATAAGTGACTAAATTATAATTTTCAATCGCCATGGTTAAAACTAAGGAACACAGCGAAGACGTCAGGAAGCTTGTTGTAGCATGCCATACCAATGGGGAGGGCTATGATAAGATTTCAAAGAAGCTAAACCTTCCCAAATCCACTGTTAGAGCCATAATAAACAAGTTCAAATCGCAAGGCCACGTTATGAGTTTAGAGGGTAGAGGGAGAAAAAGGATTCTTTCCCCAAGAGATGAACGGAAAATTGTTCGACAAGTAAAACAAAACCCAAGGATCTCTGTTGGGGAGATTGTTGATGAACAGAACACCTCTGGAGTGAATGTATCTCGACATACAGTTGGTAGAGTTTTGAAGAGAGCTGGTTTAAAAGCATGTCGTCCGAGAAAGACTACCTTATTGAAGCCTATGCACCTGAAAGCAAGGCTAGCCTTTGCAAAACGTCATATTGATAAAGATGTTGCATTCTGGAAACGTGTTCTATGGACTGACGAAACGAAAATAGAGTTATTTGGCCATAATAAAGTGTCTTATATTTACAGAAAATCTGGCGAAGCTTTCCTGCCTAAGAGCACCATACCCACAGTGAAGCACGGTGGAGGCAGTTTGATGTTTTGGGGATCCTTTGCTGCCTCTGGACCAGGGCGACTTGTTAAGGTCACAGGTAGCATAAAAAAGGAAGATTATGTTAAAATATTGGATGAAAACCTGAAAGACTCTGCTAAAGAGCTCTCACTTGGTCGTCGTTGGTGGTTCATGCAAGATAATGACCCAAAGCATTCGGCTAAACTGACTAAGAAATGGCTTGAGGACAATCATAGTAATGTTTTGGAGTGGCCATCACAAAGCCCAGACCTTAATCCAATTGAAAATTTATGGAGAACATAAAAATTGAGGGTAATGCAAAGGAAGCCTAAGAATCTTATTCAATTGGAGGATTATTGTCAGGAAGAGTGGGCTAAAATTACTACTGAAGAGTGCAACAACTTGGTTGTAAACTATGAAAAGCGACTGAGGAAGGTAATCAAGGCCAAAGGCTATACAATTGATTATTAAATAAATCGTGCCAATAATTTTGAACAAGGGTTTTTTGCAATTATGTTTGTTGTTCCTTTGTTATTTATTTTTTCTAAAATCCGATTGCTGCATCGGAAAGGCCAGTTAAAAATACATAATATACTTTGTTATTTTCTTTAATTTAATCCCTTTTTTAGAATTTATTAGACAAAATTTAACTTTTATTTTATCGTGCCAATAAATATGATCATCACTGTATATTGATACAATTTTTAATTTAAAAAAATAAAAAAAAAACTAATTGTTTTATTTATTTAAAGAATATTATGCAGACAATGTCAATTATTATTACGAGAGAAGAAAGAGTCATTTTTTTTTTCTTAATAATATTGCATCACATTTCTGAGGTGAATATTGGTTATTCGTATTATTTGGATTCATCAGACTACTGTTCTCATCTTGAGTATCATTTTTACAACGTTTCGGTCGATGTAACCTCCATCTTTCTCCAGGTGTATTTTATGGAACTCGGAGAAAAATCAACTATGAAGATTGAAGGTTCAATTCTCAGTGTGGGCGACCGAAAAGTACAATTGTAAATTACTATCCAGACGGAACGGAAAGCATGCTACCCCCGTGAAGTAAATAAAGATTTCCGTTCGAAATTCCGTCCAAATTCCCGAGTCTGACAAGATGCAACTAGAGAAGATCGGAGGTTACATCGACTGAAACGTTGAGAAAATGACGCTCAAGATGAGAACAGTAGTCTGATGAATCTAAATAATACGGATAGTATTGGATCCTGACAACATTATTTCAAAAGTAATATTGATATGAACAGTAAATCATCTTGGTTAATGTAAAGAAGCACCGTATAATTTCCAGGCGGTTTCGCTAGTATGTATATAAATTTGAGAATTATTTTACAGATTATACAAAGCTTCATTAGAATCCAACCTAATGTCGTTATGAAAATATAAACATGCGGAAAACGTTAAGGATGTTCTTATCTATTTATTTATCTTCTCTATTTTGTAAAATAAATCAATAATAACACTTTCCCAAAATGTTAATTCAATAGTTGGATGAATAGTTAACATTTTTCGTGGAAGCGGAAGAGGCGGGGGGGGGCTAATTTCCCAACGGTATTCGTTTCGTCTACTTCGATTAGTTTTACCTTAGTACCCTAACCCTCACAACTCACTGTGAAGCACAAAGACAGTAATAAATAAGCAAACATAAGGTGAGGGGCACGAAGTAAACGGGGAGAAGGAAGAACCGTGTGAATAAGGTAAGAAACGCAAATCAGAGAGAACCAAGGCCAATTAGCTTTGCACGGGCCACAAAGATTAAGATCTTTCTTTCCCGTTTGGCACAAGACATTCTCAAAAATGAATGATTGGCTCGATGTAAAATGCTTCAAACAAATGGACCAAATAAAACAAATAGAAATGTAATCAGAAAAAAAGGTGCTTATGCAGAATAATCATCTAAAAATGTCAGTACTTACGGAGATTTCGAAGTCGTGTGGGTAAATTCCAGTAAGGTTCTTTTTTCTCTCGGCCCCAAAGCCAGCAGTGTTCTTTGTTGGTTGAGGTGTATGGTTCTGTGTCCTGTTAGATTCTAGCTCCACTTTCCCAGGCTTTTCTGTCTCTTCCTATGAGAATGGGATAAATTTATTACTAATCGCCCGGGGCATCTACAGAGGAATGCCGACAGGTCAGCACATGCATTTTTTTCAGGCCAGAGCGCTTTTCCTCTAGAACGCTAGCTATAGAAATTGCATTTCCCGACCCTTGTGTCACATCATTCTGCCGTGGGAGAGAGATAAATATCGAGATATGTTCCAACTGTGTTTTCTCTCAATCTCAAATCCACCAGAGTCAAGGCGATTGTAAAGGTGATTTGTTCTTTGTGGCTGAGGTGTATGCTCCTATGTCTCGCTCAGTTCAAGGAAGTCCATTCTCTATGTGAGAAAGGGCTAATCGCTCGAGGCGCCCCTACCGGAGAATGCCGATAGAGGGCGATAACGAAGTTCATGACGATTATGTAAGGGATTTAACTAATATCAACTAAGCAAAAATAAGAAATAATTTGAAACGCTAAAATAATCGATCAAACAATGACAATTTCAAGTAAAAAAAGGTACACTAAAAAATCGTGTCTTTTCAAAACTGAAAAATAGATTCACAATCATATATATATATATATATATATATATATATATATATATATATATATATATATATATATATATATTATCAATAATAACCAAAACTAATTGTTCAATTTAATTTTATGATTTCTAGTGAGTGAACATATGATCCGCTATATATTCTTTGCTGACATGAGGACGTCCTAAATTTGACATGTTATTCAGCCTTAATAATTCTAACAAATTATTAATGTGGTAGGCAACACCGACGAAATATCAAATTCCTGTAGCCAATGAAAACGCTGTGCATCTTTAGAATACCCAGGAATAATTAAGTTGTTTTCTAATCAACCGATGATAAATGTTTACCTACTTTTTAAAAAGAACACCCTTTTTAATAAAATTTTAACTTTTTTTTTCGAATTTAATAATTTGTAATAAGAATATGTTGGTATTGCAAAAAAAAAGAACTATTTAATTACAAGAACATATATACAACTACCTAAATAAAGCCATAGAATTAAATAATGCAATGAAAAAGAAGAAAAAGTTTTCGATTTTTTGCTGCAATATCAACACAAATTCATTCATAATTTATTTCACAATTATTAGTCGATTTATTTATAATAAATCAATAATAAATCGTCAACTGCTTCTGCAATTATTATTTAAAAAAAAAAAAAAAATTGACTCGCCTCCCTAAATATGATTTTTTTTTTTTTTTTTTTTTTTAAAACTGCTTGGGTATTTTTCAATTTTAGTTCCGACACTATGCTTTTGTGGAGATAAGGTCTTTTTTTTTACTTGAAATTATTACAGTGTTCGATCGATTATTTTAGCGTCTCAAATTAGTTCTTACAAAAATGATTATTTTTGCTTAGTTGATACTAGTTATATCTCTTACATAATCGTCGCGAACTCTAATAGTGTCGCTGATGGGGCTGTCCAGGCATGTTTTGCAAGCCAGAGTTCTTTTTCTTCGGGCTCCAATTTCCAAACCTTGCGCCATATCTTTTCACCATGTAAATCAGATAAGTAACAACCTGAAGTTCATCGAATAAAACACTCTTTTTGCAAACAATTGTAGTTTTCTTTTGTTTTTGTTTTTTTTTTGGGGGGGGGGCTAGAAAAGAGTAATGTTTAAATTGTTTTTATTTTATTTATTTGTTTGAGTGTTTGTTTTATTTTCCTTTGTTTTTTGTTTTTTTGGGGGGGGTCCTTTTTGTTTTTGCATTTTTGTGCGGGGAAATAAAAACTGTAAATGGAGAACCGAAGTCGATATTGCCTTTCTCTCTTTTTTTAGGTCTGCCAGCAATCACTGCAAAAAGATTATAAAAAACGCAAGAGATTCATATGCTCGGTTCATCAAGTCCAAAGTAGAAGAACAAAGGCTTGGTTCCCATGAGTCTTGGCGAATAACAAAGAAGGCCTTAAACGGATGCAAGTCCTCCATCTCGATCATCATCAATGCGTCTGGAGTGTTTTCGTCATCATCTGACAAAGCCAAACTCTTTGCTAAGAACTTTGCATGAAACTCAACCCTATACGATCAGGGTCACGTTCTTATAGAATTCCTCCCAAGACTGAAGATTATCTGAGTCACATCCACATATCTGTCCGTGATGTTGAAGGTAAAAACCTCGATGCCAGCAAGGCAACTGGGCCTGACAATATTCCAGTTATAGTACTCAAAAAGCTGCAGTCGGAACTAACGCCCATCCTTACAAAGCTGCTCCATCGTTGCCTAAAGGAAAAAATGCTTCCGCTTGGAAAACCTCATTAGTCTGTCCAGTATTTAAAAATACTGAGGATCGGTCTTCAGCATTGCAGTACAAATCAATAAATCTTCTGTGCCTCATAACAGATTGCATGAATCCGTGATAAACAGGAAAATTTTCAACCACCTCAGCAAAAACAACTTACTCAGTGACAAGCAACGCTGTTTCTTTCCTCCGAATGTACTGACTGTAATTTCACATAGATTCAATGAAGCTATCGATGGAGGTTTCCTTTCCAGGGCAATAGCTCTTGACATATCAAAGGGATTTGAGAGGGTTTGACATAAAGGTCTGTTTCACAAGATTGCCAGTTATAGAATATCTGGAAATGCTTCCGCAACTATCAAATATTTTCTCTTCGATAGGTTTATACAAGTAGTCGTTAAGGGGCAGGAGTCCTTAACTTATACTAATAACGCTTACGTATCTCATGGATCTATCCTAGGCCAAACTCTTTTCTTTATCTTCATCTCTTAAATCACATTCTAAGTTCATTTGTTAACATATGCGAAAAATGACACTACCATCTATGGCAACACCTTAAATGTGGGTAATGGCTTAATGAGTCTCTGTCATCCGATCTTGGGCAGATGATGCAGTGGAGCAAAAAGTGGGTGGTTAATTTAAATGCATCCAAAACTAAGCTCCTATCCTTTCACCACAAATGTTCTGACTCACACTTGACCCCAAATAAATGGCTCTCGTTTCAGATAAGCTCTCTCTGCTGCAAGCTTCTGTGCCTGACCTTCACTCCTGACCTGAAATGAAAGACTTAGATCAAATCTGTTGCCAATGTTGCTGAAAAAATAGTTGCGTCATTTTACTGCTCCAGAGGATATCTCACTCATTATACAATTATCTATCTGTACAAAAGCGTCTTAAATAGAGTACTGTTGCCACATCTGGGCAGAAGCCGCTTGGAAAACTCTATCCCGTCTTGACAAAGTGCAAAACCGGCTTTGAAGTCTAGTAGGGAATACCTCTTTCCTGCAGAGGAGACGTTGCGGGCCTATCTCTGCTCTATCGTTACTTTTGTGGCAGGTGCTTGTCTGGGCTTCAGTCTCTGGTTCTAACCAGCATAACTTTCACAAAAGCACTTGTCTAGCTACAATCACTATCAAAAATTTCCCCCAATCTCTATCCGTGCCTAAATCTAAAAAAAAATCCACGAATAAAGCTTCTTTCCTAGAATTGTCCGCCTATGGAACTTTGTTTCGCTGGACTGCTCCCCAGCTGACTACAATATTGTCGTCTTTAAATGTAACAGAGCACGGACGTACGTATAGCAGCAACAGCAGCAGCATAAACAGAGCCGTGAGCGAGGCTACGTAACGGCGAGAAGGAAGAAAAGAAAAATATTATAAAAAAGAAAAACGTAGACTCTTGAAGTTATAGAGAGTGGTTGGTTGTTGGTTGGTTGTTTTGTTTTACGGCATATCAACCCTTTTCAGGTTATTTAATGCCGAATCTGGTGATTTTGAAGAACGATTTTTTAATATAGTATATTTGTTTTTTTAAGTCGTATTCTATTTAACCCATAGTTTGGACCCTAACAGGTGCTACCACTCTGGGTCAGAGTGGACCTGGGAGCAATGGCGATTAAAGGATGGCTCCACAATCCCTAAGGCCTTCAAGCTGGGGCCCTCACCATCGGATATAGTTTAAGGTCATATCTAGGACCTATAGAGAGGGAGATAGACGGGTTACATACGTGATCTGGGAGCAGCAGGAACAGACGCGTCCTAAACCTGGTCGAACAAAGAAAGAGTATCACGTGTTCGACACGGTAGCATCTTGTTAAGCACACTGGAGTACGAAAAGACTTTTGAACAAGAGACAGTGCATTATTCTGGAAAGTACCTGTAAATAAATGTTAATAGTTATTGGTCAAACTGGAAATAAAGTGACCCGAATGCTTTCCTTGTCTTTGTTAACATGTGTAATTTTACACAAGTTCAATATAAACAAATTCTTGTTGATCCATCCCTTAAATAATTAAATTCTACCCAACTCCCATGACTAACGATTACTACGCTGATGTCTCGGCGACCATTGTGTGCTCATTAATCCTTATCTTCAAGTGGTCTTTGCGCCTTGATAAGTGGTAACTCGCTTGCAAAAAAAATTTCGATCTTTTATTTTGGTGGTTTGTTGCCACCTAGACTTAAGGTTAGCATAATATTAATAGTGTGTGTGTATCTGCGTGTGAAGGAGGAAATCCATAAATTTGAATTGGGCTGTTGTGACCTGAATAGTAAGCAACTGCATCCTTACACAGAAAGAATGTTGTTAGTGTAAGAATATCGGAGCATTTTGTTGATGCGGGGAGAGAAATGCTCAAGATACTAGCCATTAACACACACGTCTCAACATTACCACCGCTCCAAGAATAATGTTCTAATGTTGCATACCTTGAAAATGATTTTGCATCATCACATTGTGTCAATTTCCACTTATTTGTCGAATGAATCAGATCTTGGAATTTTTTTAGATGAGGTTTGATAATTTGTATCATTTGGACTACTGTTCTCACATTGAATGTTCTTGTCACAGCATTTCGGCGATGTAACCTTCGACCTTTTCAAGTGCGTCTTATCGAACTTGAGAATCAATACGGATTTTTTAATTGCATCCTTTATTTAATCCACAGGGGTAGATTGTTCTCGTTCCGTCAGCCATGACCTCGTAGAAGTCTTGACTATTTATTATATTCTTAGCATCGTCCTTACTAAAGATTAGAGCTTCAACCTTCAGAAGACTATCGCTTCTAATTAATTGTGCTAAGCACTTTATCCGTTGCGTATGAATCAGCAGCCAGTTATGATATTTTTACCTGTTTGTTTTGTTAGTTTTCTTGGTTCATTTTCTAATCAGGTACTCACTGAAGACACCACATGAAGATTGCCAGTATCACTAATTAAAGTATTGCGATCGATCCGATAGGACTAGGACACTGCACGCCGAAATGTCAGTCAGCTGACACCTTCTGATGACGATCTATCAGTAGAGATTAACGCAGGGAGTGGGTATCGGTGAACAGTGAGTTGCACTTATCACCTTTTGAATAAAATAAACAACAACAAAAGACATCGAAGTACTGCAATCGAATCTTGACCTGATCATCCTTATCGATTTGTCGATATGATTATGTGCTATGACATGACATTGTCGGATGGCCCAACGATACTCTCTAAACAAGTTGTCGCAGAACAACGCAGCTGGGGATCGTATAACTTAGTGCCTAGTATAAGATGATTTTTTCGTATACAAATTTATGACTGGAAAATATAATCCCCCACTCAAAGATATGTATATATTTTTTTTAATGTTCACACTTTTGTACCGATTTTCCCGGGCAAAAACCCAAATATAAAGTTTCGCATGGGTTAAAAAAACTGATAGGGAATTAATTAAAATGAACGTTTAAAAATATATGCAAGTCAGCTAGATCTTTTGCTAGTGACTGCAATTCCACGCCCCATGTATAAGAAAGTATTATTTTCTTTTTAAATAAATAGAAAAGAGGGGTTTTAATATGAATACCAATACACACAAAAGAAAAACAGATTTATAGGAGTATAGATATATACAAATTATATATCTATACATCATATTATAGATATATCGTACCTAATATATAAACGGCTATGTCTGTCTCCATATTTTCAAACTCTATCTCCTCCAAAAGTAAAAGTCGTGGTATCAATGATGCGTTTGAGCCAGGAACCACTAACGAACATGTGGCACAACGATGTTTTAAAAAATTTCGCAATGGTGACGAGAGCCTCGAAGATGAAGACGGTCGCGGCCGGCCGACTGCTTTTGATAACAAACATTTAAAAGTCTTAGTTGAAGCCGATCCTCGCAAAACCACACAAGAAGTTGCTGTTGAACACGAAGTCTACCACTCAATAGTTGTGCGCCATTTAAAGCAAATGGGGAAGTCAAAAAAGTTGGATAAATGGGTACCGCATGAATGGCACGATAAAGAAAAAAATCGTCGTTTTGAGGTGTCTTTTACGCTCATTCTGCGCAACCAAAACGACCCATTTCTCGAGCAAATTGTGACGTGTGATAAGTGGATCCTTTACGACAACCAGTAATGTTCAGCAAAGTGGTTGGATGCTGGAGAAGTTCCAAAACACTTCCTGAAGCCGAAATTGCACCATGAAATAGTTATGGTGATTGATGGTGGTCTGCAGCCGGTTTCATCAGCCACAGCTTCTTGAAAACGAGCAAAACGATTATGGCGGAGAAGTACTGCAGACAAATTGACGAAATGCACCAGAAGTTCCAACCAGAGATTGGTCAATATGAAGAGACCAATTCTCCTCCATGACAACGCCCGCTCGCATGTTGCTCAATTGACCCTGCAGAAGCTGAACGAATTGGCCTACGAGTTTAAAGCAGCTATCGAGAAAAGTTCATCAACAGAATTTCGAGTAGTTATTAACGCAAATACAACAAACATCTGATGAGTAAGGCGATTAAATTTGCCAACATATAACATATAAACAAATAATTGTACATTGTTCGCAATTTATTATCCAGGCTTTGAGTCAAGGAAATACGATTTTACAAATGCGATTCGCGTAAATATAACAGAATTTCGAGACTATCTTCTGTATCTTTGTAGAAAACTCCCCAAATTGATTTAATGAGCGAGGGTAAATGTTTTTTAGTTATGATTAAACTAATCTTTTGAATAATACGGAAGCTGAGTATATTTCTTCTCGTCGTAATTAACTAAATATATATGTGAGTTCTTGTTTACATTTTGGATGTCTTATACATCCTTTTTGTTTTGGTGATTGTGTGACAATCCTGTAACCAATTCTAGAATTTCATATTTGGCAGTATGATAATTTCTAATTGAAAGCATTTAAAACATTTTGAATTCTTAATTTTGGTTTTTGAAACATATCGCTTAAATTGAGATTGCGCTAGGAAATCGCCACTAGTGGGAGCAATTCCCCACAGTGAAAGAAATTTGTTTCATATGATTTCAATATATCAAATTCCTTCTGGCATGTTTAATATCATATTGGTTTACATGGCTTTACGTTCTCTTTGCAATTCAGAAATTGAAATGGGCCAATGTGTGCGGATAATAGAATCTCGGGGGGGGGGGGTCAGCTTTGATGAAAGAATAATTGTGTTGGTCCTTCTTAGCTACGACGGACAACAAAGTTTATATAAAAAATATATACGAAGATGCCTTCAATAAGTTTCCAGACTTTTTTCTTACGGACACTTTTATTGATAGTACACACCTGAAACTCTAGTCCCCTTCATTTGCAATGCACTTGTACCGTCCCAACAACTTCCGGGAGACTCAATGAAAGTCCTTTTATGTGAGCGTGTACAATGGCCCTCATCACAACCTGTTTCACCTCCTAAATTGTTTCATATCGACAGCCTCTAAAATTTTCCTTGAGCTTAACAAATAACCAACATTTACAGGGAGCAAGGTCTGGACTTTAGGGAGGATGAGGAACTGTCTTGATGCCCATCTTGGTCAAATAGTCTGTGATCGTCTCTGAGCAACCTTAGGGCTAACTTCCCACAAATATTTCACAGCTTCAGTTCCTCGCGAATAATTGTGTGTACAGTTTTCACGCTGATATCAACCTGTGCACGTATTGTTTCTATAGATACACGGCGGTCTTTATCGATGAAGTTCTCTATTTATTAGTTCAATCAATACTGGAGTTCTGACTTCCTTACTCCTCCCACACCTATCATGTCTTACAGACTCTCTGCCTTCCTTGAATCCCTTATACCACTCGAAATCTAATGTTCAATTCATGCAAAATGGTCCAAAAGCAGTCTGAAGTATTCCATACGTTTCTGTGGCATTTTTCTAAGTTTAAAACAGAATTTTATTGCAAATCGTTCTTCTAAAGTGTCCTCACGTCCAGATTGCATTTTTGAAATTTACCAGCTGTGATTATCAAGCTGTAGCAGGGTGTATTCCAATTCCTGCTGTAGCTGTTCATTTGAATCTGAATCATGAAAAAATTGGCCAGTCATCTCATAAGATGTATAGCAATAACATACTGAATTTACAAGAGTCAACGACAATTTTAAATGCATATACAAAAATTCTAGAAACATATTTTTTAAGGCACCTCGTATTTCCACAAAATTTTACTTTTACTTTCATAATATTTTGCTTTGATTTCGATACCTCAAAAATTGTACGCCATCCTTTAAACCCACACTCCATTTTCATAACTTTTGTTGGAAATTATACACGGGGAAAGCGAACCTTATTAGTTAAGGCGTTGAATGCCATGTTTTATTTTCAGCCTTTTGATTGGAACTCTAGGAAACTTCCTACGCACGCAGTTTTAAAACTCACAGACATTTTCTGCCTTTGTATAAAAACCTGCTAAATTATCTCCCTGAAAAGGACTGCCTCGAGGTCAACCATGCTTGGAACACCGTCTCCTTTTTTTTTCCTTTTAACCAAGAATTTATTCCTATTGTGATAGGAATTTTTTAGCCGAATATTGTCTTCCGAAAAACTAAAATAGTTCAACACCGTTAATGGAGTTTTATTCCTCACAGATACCATAAATAAATGGTTTCTGCTCCCTTTTACTAGATTCTCCGAAGAAAAGCAATTTAACACTTCAAAAAAAAACTACCAAACTCTCAGAGACGCGAGAAATGGGCATATTTTTCGCAATCCTACCAAAGAAGACTGAAATTCATCACATCAGGTAAGGTTTGCTTTTATTCCGTTTGTCCTTTTTTTTTTTTTTTTTTTTTTTTGCACTCTGCCGAGTTCTAAAGCGTGTGAAGAAATTAATTCTCCCACTTTTAATCAGGATTCGTCTTTTCAAGGGACTTTTTGAACTCAATCAACGACGAGTACTTCTGCTAGTATATATATATATATATATATATATACATATACATATATATATATATGCGTCTGTGCGTGTGTGTGCGTGTGTGTGCGTGTGCTTGTTTATTTTACAACCTCAAAATATTAACTTAGATCACTACAATTATCACTGCCGCAATCCTTCGGGACAAGATCAAAGTGTAGCATCTGTTCTTCAGATGCTGCACTTCCATTTCTTGTTCTCTTTCGGCGGAGGAGAAATCCTTCACGACTGAGACAATTTTTATTTTTGTACCTTTTCTCCACGTTAAAAAACGACCCTGGTGTCTAACTCTGTCCCGTGGGGAGGCATAGTAAATAGGTACAATCAAATAGACGTATGTTAACATCGCAGCATTATAAATATTCCAAAAAAACTTTTCAATTTATATAAACCCCTCCCACCCTAAACAAGATTTGCCTTGTTAAACTCATTTCAAATACGTTAACCCACCTCCATCGCTTTTTTAATTCAACTGATTTTGTCGATGGCACATACCTATGCTTCTTTCTTTCGTTCTCTTTCGGTTTCCTTCTTTCTATCTCTACTTTCTTTATATAATTATTTTTTTTTATATAATTATATTTTTCTATCTCTCTATATTTCTCTTGTTTTCTTAATATCCACACGTGTCCCCCCCCCCAAAAAAAAGCATATCCTCTTCCCTTCTCATTTTAGACTTTTACCATCTGAAGAAACAGACAGTGAATTCTCTGTT